>NW_026922853.1:0-21009 GCF_032062105.1 Saccostrea cuccullata | reverse complement strand
CTTTAAAATGAAAACAATTAAATACCTGATTTCAGCCAATGGGGTAACGTCTACCCATTCAGTATTCTGTTTAATCTTCCATAACAAACAAAGCCATGTGTGCATCCGGGGATTTGGTGCTCTCATTCCTATACTTACATACTTACCTGTCCCAGAATTAGTCAATTGTGGTAATTTCAAAGACTATACACCTACCTGTGAACATGTATGAAATTTGAGTCCTGTGACTTCAGTGTATTGGATACTGTGACCATCTCAAATGATGACACCTTACTGCTACCAGCACAGTTCAAAGGAGTGAATGTCGTCTGGGCCGGTGATGATATTTGGATATATTGGTGACTGTAATAAATAAAATATTTGTACAATGAATTGTTTTTGTGTTTTAATGTTAATAAAGTGATATTAAGTTAAAATTGAGTCAATAATTTCATAAGGGTGGATTCTACCCAGAATTAGGTAAAAAGCTCCAAAATTGGATAAATCATAGATAATTAAGCAAAATTCAAAGGTTTTAAAAAGACTGATATAGAATTTTTTTATGCTTATGCAAAGTAAATTATTTAAGACTCTGATATACTAATTGATTCTTATCTAATCCCTCCTATTGCTTAAGTATGTACAAAAAAGTTTCCCCACCCCCCAGTGAAAAACACTTAAAGGAATAGCAGGTGCCCCCTTTTATTTTTGTTTACAATTAATTTAGACAAGAGTAAATCAATCCTTTTGATAACAAATCAAAGTTCAATATCTGTAGTCTTATACATTACAATCAGAAGCTACTTTTTGAATTTCAGGCTAAGAAAAGGAGAATTTAAATAATTTTTTTTAAAAATTAAAGAAAAGCAAAAACTGACTTCAAACCCCAAAATGTACTATACAATAAGAGGCTGGAAAGTTAATAAATAAAAAATTTACCTGCAATGTACAGAAAACTGTCCGACAAAATACATCGGGTGGGTAGGGAGTCTCCATTTTCTTCTTATATAGAGAAAATGCCCCTGCTGATCAGAGACCGAGCACTCCCGGGGCCAAGAGAGCTGAAAGATGAAATTCCTCTAAAGTGCTTAAATGAAAATAAATCAATAAAATCAGTCAAATTGAGCATAAATCATGAAAGAAACAACAATATTTTTCAAGTTTTCTGAAAATTTTCTTAATTACATGTCTTCTACATAGCTAAATGTATGAAAAATGGATCCGCCAAGGGTGGAATACATGTTTTTCAATATTACATATTATTACATGTAAATATAATAAAGGTCAAATGTCATACATGCAGTTCAAGGTCATTACAATAATTTATGAAAAAAAATCAGAAGCCAAAGGTCACAACAGTTAAGATATCATCATGTTGAAATTCTACCTGTCTGGTCAGCAGGTCTAAGGGAAGTAACTCTAAGTACAAAAACTAGAAACCATTAAAAAGTGAGTCGCAGCGAGTAATTCTGATGAAACTACAAAGAGCGAAAAAAGAGAAAACATAAACCTTTGTGTAGCTACAACATAGAAACAACAAAACTACAAATTGATCACCCTGCAGCCAAGAAAGGGGGGGGGGGGGGCAATCCAGAGGAACACATACACTACCAAACATGAGATGACAAGACAGAAAATGTCCTCCTTTCACTTGTCCATCACAAAAATTCCTTTAATGTGCCACCTTAATTTTTTGAAAAAATGCCAAAAGTGCAAAAGTCTAAGAAACTAAAAAAAAATGAACACCAGGTCACTGTCCTACACTTCCATAATATACACAGATAGAGCAAAACATAATAAATACACAGTCACATGTACATGCAAAATACATACATAAAATCTATGCATACATACAATCATTCATCTTAAGAAAAATCTAATACATTTTCTTACCTTACCTTCCTCCTCTGACCATGTCAACTGTACAGGGCTTTACTAATTTCTATCTTCTCTTACCCCCCCCCCCCCCCCCCCCCCCCTCCTCTCTTCAATAGACCCAAATCACCACTAACCCCATTACCGCAGTAAACGAATTCAAATTTTTGCTAAATTTTCTCTCGAAATGTCATCAATCTTCAAATAATTAGCTAAAAATAACATTTCATGACTCTCAAATCACTTTACCGTGTAAAAATTGGGGTCTCTATAGGGAAAAGACCACTAATTATTTTCCCATAGAACTCCATACAAACCTTAGGCCCTCTCAGTACTTTACTATGACAATTTCAGAAAAATCTTTAGCATCATTTCAAACTTTGTTCTAAGCCCTAACAAAAAATACTGAAAAAAATATATGGTCCCATTGCGTTTATAGGTCAAAATTGCAGTTATTTTCAACTTATAGAGATTCGCAGTAAATAACACGCGACATAAAAAATCAACCCCCACTCCTAAAATCTTCCCTGGCATTTCTATAGTTTCTGTAATATTCCCTCATCCCATCATTTATTTCAAAGGTCATTAATTTTACTTTAAAATGAAAACAATTAAATACCTGATTTCAGCCAATGGGGTAACGTCTACCCATTCAGTATTCTGTTTAATCTTCCATAACAAACAAAGCCATGTGTGCATCCGGGGATTTGGTGCTCTCATTCCTTTTGACACATGTTTGTCAGGGTTTTTGTTTAGTATTTGCACTGTCTATATAATAAGCGATACATAAGATATCATAAAATGATTATAGCCTCATATTTGTGTTACATAAAATTTTTATTAAGTTTTGACTTGTTTTATATAGAAAATAATCGCTTTAATCCAAACACTTTATATCCGAGTTTATGTCATTTTAACCTTGGTCCGTGCGCACTATCTTCCATCTTTAAAGACCCCGATTTTTACAAAAATTTTACGTTCCATAGATAAAATTTAAATCTTTCTGACTTGTCATAAGAAATATTTTGATATACAACAGATTTATATTGAACCATTTATTTAAAAAAAAAAAAAAACGTCATTGTCCACGAACTTTTTTGGACAACCTTCTATGAACAATTTCTAAAACGAGGTAAATTATTGACAAACAAGTTGATGAAACAAGAATTTCAGCAGTTTCGTTTAAAGTCCTCATTTCATAAGTTCTTTGTTCGATACACCTTGTCAGCAATACAATTCATCATGGAGTTAAAACTGACTAAAGTTTTTCATACTAATAGTTAGTCCATTATTTATACACTGAATTGACGACGGATTTTCCCGTTATTTCCCGAAGGAGCACACGACGGGTGTGACCGGTCGGCAGGGGATGCTCACTCCTCCATGGCACCTGATCCCACTTCTGATGTTTTGTAGGCCCGTGTTTGCTCTATTCCTGTTTTGTATTGTTTTATGGACTTTTGATCTTGAATACTGTTCGTTATCTCCATATGTTTCATCAAACTTCCGCCAGAGTTCGTTTGCTGTCTGTAGATGAGGCCTCGACGGGGAGTATGATGTTTTATAAGATAATAAATTTTACCGTTTTATATTAGCGGTAATTCAATGTCAGATCGTTTGAGGTCATTACATTTTCCTTTAGTCATAAAGAATACTTTAGTCATAAAGAATAAAAAAATTTTGATTAGCCAATATCCATGTTAGTTACACTATTGATTGTCAATTTGGTAATATCTTGTAGACCTAAATTGTAATATGTTTATGCGCAAAGAAAACCATTTTTAAAATCTTTTGAAATAGAAGCAGGCATCAAATGATTTGCAGCAGTAACAGTTTATTTATTCCAGTTATTTAAAAAATGGAGAGACGACCCAGAAATACCAAAATCTAAACTTTTTCTATTTATTTTCTGGTAGAAAATTTTAAGTCCAATTAGATAGGGCTTTGGCTTTAAATAATGATTTAAATACCGGCACTACCTATCAATAGTGTCCCGCGGTAGCTACATTGGTATGTCGCTTGAATCGAGCCATATCGATGTAGCATTTTAGGTTCGAATACAGTGATTTATTTTATTTTTTTTTTCTTTTGGCTTAAAATTTTTGAATTGGTAGTAAAAAAAATACTCCTTGAATAAAGTTTCAAAATTATGTTTTTATAAATTATTTTACATTAGTTGTTTTATATTTCAATGCGTTCACATTTTGTCATTGTAGTGCTAACGTTCCCAGATAGAAATAAACATCGAGAACTTGTAACTACAGAGTTACACCTGATGAAAAAATATTGAATATATTAAAAAAAATAGCAACTTCGATTGTTCTGTTACATTCATTATTTTCAGTGCATTTGAAAACTGAGCACAAAAAATATTTAGTGTTAGACTTCTATTATATTCTATTAAATGTATCAAGCATAGATAATTTATCTTTCATGACACCTTTTAATTGGAAAAAAAATATTTACAAGTAAACAAAGACAGAAATACATTCCCATGAAGCTTCTAGGTTCATTGTATAAGATATGTATTAAAACTACTTGGTGCTTGGACATTTAAATCTGAATTGTTTCGTGTCATTGATTCCTGCCGACTGCCCATCTAGTCCGCCCACTTTCTTTAGGATATATTAGTTATTTTTTATGCTTCCTATATATGTATATATAATTTTTTTTAATTTTATTTCACGTATGGTAAAGAAGTCATATAGGCCTAGAGATACAAAGTGGTACAGAAACAAAAAGTTTTGATGGTTTACTAAGAGAGAAAATTTAAACACATATAAAGACGTCCCCATACATCGAGGAAGGGTTTCAAATTTTAACCCTTACTCGGCACTCAGGACCATTGGAGCCGTACACGAGTGTTCTTTATCGTGCCAACGCCTATCGTGAGAACACAGGCACTTGTTTCTGTAATAAATTTTTGACCCATAGTATAATAATAACACAAGGTATCTAACTCCGATTTACACCGAGTACCCCCCCTCCCTTAGAATCGCGCTCATTTACACTTTCAAAGGAAATGCACGGGTAAACTGTTTGTACCTATGTCTTCTACGATAATTTATCTACACAACCATATATGGCTTGCTTTTCCTTGTTTTCTTTAATCTCCGTAAACAGCGTCAAAACTCCACTCGCAGAGTGGAAAAGTCGAACTATACCACAGAATCGTATATTATAGTATCGGGCAAAGAATTAGACCTCGAATTTGATTGGCTAAAATCTGTTTCTAAAATTACATCGGAAAAACATCGTAGTGTTATTATGGAAAATAAGACACAATGAAATTTTATTTATTCGATGCAATATTTAAAATCTGGAATTGAATTTTTAAACCCACGCATTCTTTAATTTTTCTCTCTGCCCGATACTATAATATACGATTCTATGGTATAGTTCGACTTTTCCACTCTGCGAGTAGAGTTTTGACGCTGATTACGGAGATGAAAGAAAATAAAGACAAGCATGCCAGATATGGTTGTGTAGATAAATTATCGTAGAAGACATAGGTACAAACAGTTTACCCGTGCATTTCCTTTGAAAGTGTAAATGAGCGCGATTCTAAGAGAGGGGGGTACTCGGTGTAAATCGGAGTTAGATACCTTGTGTTATTATTATACTATAGGTCAAAAATTTATTACCGTCTTCCTTGGAAGACGGTATTGTATAGTTGAAGTTTTTTACAGTCTTCGGACTATGCACTTCCTCTCTTTTGTGATTGGTAGAAAATGCATGATGAGAAAATTTTCAATTATTTCATTGGTTGAAATGCTGTTCAAGGCAAGGGAGATAACTTTCTGATGATCTAATTTTCGTACGACTTAACAATTTTGCAAGATTTTTAATCTTAAAAAAAAATTGACAAAACGAACAACAAAATCAGCAGTAATTAATTCCTAATAACATGATTTTTTATTAAGATTGTTGCTAAAGACGGGAAGCTTTTTAAAAAAGCTCTACTTGTTACAGAAACAAGTGCCTGTGCGTGAGAAGGGGCTAGCTCGATTCGAAGAACCTGCAACTTTCACTACAAAGCGCCGAGTGCACTGGCTATGATTGAAGGAACAGTTGCTACACGTGTACCTATTTTTTATCGACTCAGCTCAGTCAAGGTAGAGATGCGAATTCAATACCTTCCCATTACGAATTAAGCTGTTTGAATACTCAGTCAGTATTATGCATGTATATTTAGCTCCTGTCTTCAGTGTTTTAATTGTATTTTGATACTTTGATCTCTACAATCTAATTAAGATTAGATCCTTTAAACTTTACGCTGCCGTATTATGTTGATCCTTTACGCTCCCGTATTTTGTTTACCCTTTACGCTCCCGTATTTTGTAGATCCTTTACCTCCCGTATTTTGTTGATCCTTTACGATCCCGTAATTTGTTGACCCCTTACGATCCCGTATTTTGTGATGTCGCTGCAAGGAGATGCTATTTTCCCCGCAAAGTTCAATCTGAGATGACATCTAATGGAGGAGTTGTTAGATCCTTACATCGATATAACAAATACATGAGCGCAAAGGATGAAACTTATGGAGATAACGAACCCTATTCCAGATCAAAAGTCCATAAAATAATTGAAAATAGGAGCAGAGCAAACAAAACATCAAAGGTGGGATCAGGTATCATGGAGGAGTGAACATCCCCTGCCGACCGGTCACACCCGCCTTGTGCTCATTGTCCTTATCGGGAAATAACGGAAAAATCCGTCGCCAATTCAGTGTATAAATAATGGACAAACTTAGTATGAGAAACGTCAGTCATCATCTGACTCAACATCATCGGTAACCCACGGGTGATTCACATCGATTCTCTCTATCATCACTTGAAGGAATTAGCTTGCAGATTCAAAACTCGTGGTTTGCGACGATGCTGACTCAATGATAAATTGTATTTGCTGACAAGGTCATTGTATCGACTAGAGAACTTACGAAATGATGACTTTCAACGAGCCTACTGAAATTCTTGTTTCATCAACTTGTTTGTCAATAATTTACCTCAATGCATGATTTTCAGAAACCGAGGATCGGACTACATGTACTAGTACCTTAGGACTAGACTGCTGATACACTTTTAATTTACCGGTATTTTTCAATACCTTTACCTTGTTTTGCGAGTTTATCGTACGTAGAGGATGCTCTTGCGTATCGAATCAATTGGGAGACTTTGTATTTGTAGAAATTGTTCATACGTAGAGCATGCTCATTGTGTATCTAATCAACTGAAATATGTTAACTCCGTATGCAGGTGAGGAAGATATATTGCGGCATAAGTAAGGGAAGTTGACGATAGAGAAGTTAAAGTCATCACGTTTATCGTCTAGTTGGGTTGTTAGATTGCTATGGAACGCCGTGACTGCCTTATAGCAGAATACTACAATTGCATTGTGTCAACTTTCCATTACATTATGTTAAGTCTTTATGACATTTACACACAATACTATTGCGTTATGTCAACTTTCCATTACATTATGTTAAGTCTTTATGACATTTACACACACTACTATTGCGTTATTTCAGCTTTCCATTACATTATGTTAAGTCTTTATGACATTTACACACAATAACAGGGGTTCAAAATTTTTTTTGTCATGGTCAAGTCCAGGACTTAAAGCGTAAATTTTAGGCAAGTCCGAGGAAGAAATTTGAAAGTCCATATTAACCTATACATCATTAAATTTATGTTACTTATAATTTATTTTCATTTGTTGCATTGAATGAATAAAGACTATATGTATTAATATATGTTTTATTTTTCCTCCATAAACTGTCATATAGTCATACATGAGTATTTCAAAAGTACCAGACTGATAGATTATTGGTACATTAAAATAACTTTTACAAATACTCACTACTGAATAAACCATCTGTTACAATAAATAGCAGTTAGAATGTGCTGTAAGTCAAAGCTAAAACCGAAATTTAAAAAACTAATAGACTAATTGCCGTTTGTCATATAGGAGGAAACATGAGGAATTGCGTAAAAGCAAGAATCTAACCGCAACGGAAAATAAAAAGACGGATTGTATTTTCGAAACGTTCGTAATGTTTTATGGGTATTTTAACGACCACAAACCCATTTTTACGTAATACATTTGAGAATTTGCTTTATTTTTAGCTTTACGATCATTTTTTTAACTTAAAAAAAAAAGATAAACAAAAAACAGCCAAGTCCCAGGACTTAGGCGAATTCTAAATGCCGAGTCCGGATCCGGAATTTGTTAGTCCGGGACGTCGGGCTTGAGGAATTTTGAACCCCTGACAATACTATTGCGTTATGTCAACTTTCCATTACATCATGTCAACTCTTTATGACATTTACACACACTACTATTGCGTTATGTCAACTTTCCATTACATTATGTTAAGTCTTTATGGAATTAACTCGCACTTCAATTGCATTGCGTCAATCTTCCATTGCATTATATCAGCTCTTTATGACATGAAGTCAAAACAATTTTACGTGGTGTAAAGATGTTTTATATAATTTCAACTTATTATTACATTATGTGCACTCTCTACCATTTGGTCTAAGTAGTTCATTACATGATGTGAATTTATCTTTAATTCATTCTCAAGTCGCTATAACACGATGTCAGAATTTCATTACATGATGTGAAAAAAATTGTCACATGTGGCCAATTCTTTACTATACTGTGTCATCAATATGCTACATGACGACGGGAATCTATTACATGATGTCAATTTTCCCTTACTTTTTGACAAATCATTATGTTATGCCATTGTACCTTTACATTGTGTCTAATATGTTTAGCATCTTGTCAGTATATCTTGAATATTTCAACTCTTTATTGCATTGGCGTCGGAAGCAAATTGAAAGTGGGGGGGCTATGTGTAAACAAATTTTTTTTGTACCTTCAAAGAAACCTGACAGGCAAAAAAAAAAAGCGAAATGTCCATTTCCCCAAACATGAAAATCCTATTTCGGGGTGGGGGGGTGGGGGGTAGGTTCGAACTTCAGTAGCAAAAATTTTTTCCAAACACCACCACTTTCCCCATTTTTAACCTATACTAAGACATATCTGTGGAAAGTGAGGGGTCTAAACCTACGAAGATATGTTCAATGTCTATACTAAGTATATATTTGGAAAAAATGTGGGGGGGGGGGGGGGGGGCTAAGCCCCCCCCTAGCCCCCACGGTTCCGACGCCTATGTATTGTGTGACGTAAGGTTTAGGTTATGCCTAAAAGTTCGTTTTGTGTTTTCAATATTACATGCACATATGTTAAACATGCAAATAATTTAAATTAAACATATCAAATATTAAATTATACACAAGACTTAATTAATCCTTAATTAAATATCAGGTTAAATTTAGAAATAGGATCATGTTCCCATGGATTCTTTATTGACGATTGTTTTTTTTAACGTCGAAATTTAATGGTCGTTTAATCTCATAATTATCGCAAATCAAATAGTATGTGTCATGCAGCAATATTTTTCTTTTTATTTTGAATTAATTATTAAAGTCCGAAACTTCTGATCTAACTATAAAACACTGTCCTAAGCTTTTTATCAGTCTTTAACCCTCCTTTTTAAAAAAAAAAAAAATAGTGTAAACACATAGTATTTCATACGTGCACTGGTGGGTCGGTGGGGAGAGGGGGGATCCCGCCCTCCCATCTTTAGTGACCAAATTATGCATGAAATTAATCAATTGATTTTACTTTGTAGGACATTGCATTAGTTTTACATAAAGTATAACTGAAATAAGTTGAAATGTTTTATTAAAAAAATCTAAAGCCTGAGAGCTTCCGGGCTTTCACCCCCTGATCCCCAACTTAGACACCATATCGTCCCCCTATAGCTACTCTTTTCAAGAACCCAAGATCGCCACTGATATGAGTCCATGTTTACTAAGGCATGGTCAATTGATTTAAGTGAGGGACTGGTAGATTTTTGTTACAGAATTCTGGTCCTGGAATGGTTGAAAAATGACTAATTCCAGTGACGTTGCATCGTTTTTGAAAGTTGGGGAAGGTTTATCAGCCAGAAAAAAATAACGTACAAGAAAAAGCAAAAAAAAAAAAAAAAAAAATCCAAACTCGAAAATCCTATTTCGGGTGAAAGGGGGGGGGGGGCAACTTCGATCAGTCCTAATTCCAAATATACTACATTACCCTTATACTTCAGCAAAAAGTGGCTGCTGAATTTCAATGAACATTTTCTACGATAAAGTATGTCGGAAATAAGAGGAAGTCAGACCCCCCCCCCTCATATAATGTGTCTGTAATTCTTCCTAATTAATTACGACCCCCCCCCCTTCCTTCCCAGTCGTGAAAACACGGTTATCAACTTTGACATAATGTAAATGTATTTTACAGCACGTAACGAACATTTGTAATCAACATAATAAAGAATGAACACAATGTAAAGATAGTTTTAAATCACATAAGAAAGAGTTAACATATTCTTATTAAATATCCACATAAAGGAATGGAGTTTTGACATAATGTAATAAAGTGTTGATATAATATGGAACGCCGGGACTGTCTCCGTAATATTTGTTCACATTATGTTAAACCCTTTTTACATCACGTAATAAAGCACTGACATAGGGGTAAGATGTACTCACCTCACATTGTGATGACCTCGGCGTAAAATAAAGATACATTAACATCACGTGATTACGAAAGCCGGATAGGCTCATTTCTGAAAAGATAAAAAAATATTTAACTCGTTATAACGAGTTAATTATCTCGTTATAACGACTTAGTTATCTCGTTATAACGAGTTAGTATCTCGTTATAACGAGTTAATTATCGCGTTATAACGAGTTAATTATCTCGTTATAACGACTTAGTTTTATCTCGTTATTACGAATTACTTATCTCGTTATAACGAGTTAGTATCTCGTTGTAACGACTTAGTTTTCTCGTTATAACAAGTTAATTATCTCGTAATAATGAGTTAGTTATCTCGTTATAACGAGTTAATTAACTCGTTATAACGAATTAGTTATCTCGTTATAACGATTTAGTTATCTCGTGATAACGAGTTAATTTACTCGTTATAACGAATTAGTTATCTCGTTATAACGAGTTAATTAACTCGTTCTAACGACTTGTTATCTCGTTATAACGAGTTAGTTATCTCGTTATAACGAGTTAGTTATGTCGTTATAACGAGTTAATTTTCTCGTTATAACGAATTAGTTATCTCGTTATAATGACTTAATTATCTCGTTATAACGAGTTAGTTATCTCGTTATAACGACTTAGTTATCTGGTTATAACGAGTTAGTTATCTCGTTATAACGAGTTAATTATCTTGTTATAACGAATTAAATATCTCGTTATAACGAGTTAATTTACTCGTAATAACGAGTTTATTAATTCGTTATAACGAGTTAATTTACTCGATATAACGAGTTAGTTAAGTATTAAAAATGGCTGTAATTTTAATGTCATTGATGTTTAGTTGATAATTATCAGTCATACTTCACTTTAAAATTGATAAAAAGTTGCAATTTTGATTTGCGATATGGTTTAAATAATAATAATCCTGCACTATCTTGCTGTCAATAATCACAATTTGATAAGTATAGCAATTTTTATTTACACATTTATACGTGAACGTCTCCAAGGACACAATATAAAAAAAATCTATTACCAAATGTACTTGCTTCAAATGTTGGCAATTTATTTATGACAACTTTCTCCGATAAAAGACTCTAATTTTTCTGATATGTTTTAGATAATTTATTAGCTTTCATAACCAATGTCTTAGTACCTAAATTAATTCATTATAATAGGAAGCTAACGCAGGCGTTAATGCAACATATATTATATACACTTACAGTGTGATATATATTATTTTGAGAGTCAGAAATGTTTTGAAGAAGGGGGATATGGAGACATCAGCAATTAGGCCATGGGCGTAAAATTCGGGGGCTACTGTCCACTCATAGCACAACATCAAGAGGCAGTCATAAGTTTCCGTATGTACATGTATATGTCTTCGGTCTTTTAAGTATACAATACAAATCAACTGCATCGTTTATACATAAACAGAATACAATCACAGGCACAACACAACCCCTCGAAAAACAAAAACAAAAAAACTAGTTTGCTGTTTTTCAATAGAAATCTTTATCATACACACTATAAACAAACTTAAAAAACTCGGTTTTATATGCTATACTACTTTACTTCCTATCATTAGATATATCAACTTTAGATCAGTTTTTAACTCGTTATAACGAGTTAGTTATCTCGTTATAACGAGTTAGTTATCTCGTTATAACGAGTTAATTTTCTCGTTATAACGAGATAATTAACTCGTTATAACGAGATAACTAATTCGTTATAACGAGATAACTAAGTCGTTATAACGAGATAACTAACTCGTTATAACGAAATAATTTATTCGTTATAACGAAATAACTAAGTCGTTATAACGAGATAACTATGTCGTTATAACGAGATAACTAACTCGTTATAACGAGATAACTAACTCGTTATAACGAGATAACTAATTCGTTATAACGAGAAACTAACTCGTTATAACGAGATAATTAACTCGTTATAACGAGTTAAATTTTTTTATCTTTTCAGAAATGAGCCTATTCGGCTTTCGTAATAATGCTTTGTTATAATAGAAATATACACTCACAATAGGGAATGGACTTTGACTTAAGGTAGATCGCGGGTTTACTGTCTGCCTGAAAACATACTCTTAAGATTTGTCAGCATAATCCTCTCGTTTCAAATTTTACTTTCTGAAAATTTTTTGACGTTCGTCTGCGAGGTTATATTGTTATCGTATTTCAAAGGCACTAATGTTGATGAGAACTGGTGACGCTATTACAATGAAATATATAGTAAATGCGCCTTTCTCGTCTTTAAAGGCATTTCAAAACCATGCTCATAATATAAAAACGGCGCAGACGAATTTTATATTACCCAACACATTGAATGTGAGATAAATTTAGAATCGATCTATTAAAAAAAAATAATATGTGTTCTCGCTCATTTTCTCGCAAAAAAACTTTAAAGTTTTACAAAATTGTAACAAACGTATATAATTTCATTAAGACGTTATTTATATAACGTTAGTGCGACGTCATTATTTTTTGTACGTCTCAGAATCACAATATGTAATCAACAATTCACTGAAAATAGAACATGTTTTATCCGTATTTTCAATTTTTAATTGATTGATAATAAATGTTCATGTAAACATTGTCCAAACTCTTTTTAATGAAACTCAGAGTCATGTTATTGTTTTCTTGATAAACTCAAGCAGTGCTGAAAAGTTAGAACAAATCTTCAAATATATGAGAAAAAAACTTCTATAATTCAGTTAAGTATTGATTAGTTATTGATTAATCCTTTATTTTTTATTACACATAAATAAATATTTTTACAGACAAAACAAGCTTTAATGTTTGGTTTATTTTATGATTCATACACTTTTTGCTTTTTTGTAGTTTGATACTGTAAAAGAAGTAAGCTTTTTACGTCGATTCCTATTGTGACGTCAGCAAACCCGCGATCTACCTTAATGTAATGATAAATTTAATCTAAGAATACATGTAAAACGAAATTAACTTGACGTAATGCAATTTTGACCTCACATATTAAAGAAATGAAATAAAATAAAGAAACATTCATTTCACGTAATAAAGTTTTAACACAATGTAAACATATTTTCACTTCACATAATGAACTTTGGTCTTCAAGTTATAAAGTGCCGACATAATGGAAGAATGTGTTTACTTCATGTAATGCAGCATTGACATGATGTAAAGATATTTTTACATCACCCCATAAAAAATTGACATAACGTAAAGATATGCTCACATAACGTAATGATAATTTGACATAATGAATGCATAGTTTTATGCTATAAGGCAGTGATGGCGTTCCATAGATTGCCATTAACGTCTTTTTCAACTAAAATATCCAAATATGAAACAGATATTTCAGACTCTGCGGTATCTAGTATCACAAGCTTACCAGGATATATCGTATCTACATAAGAATAGAAATTACAATTGTTGATTGACAATACGTCGTCGATATATCTCAATGTCGAGTTGAAGAACACAGCAAGTGTTTCTTCTTTTCACGCATAAGATTTGCACAAATTCTGCCTCATATGAATACAAAAATATTCCGCTAATAACGGGGCGCAATTGGTACCCATTGGAATTCCAATAGATTGTTGGTAGACCTACTGGTCTCCAAAACAACATAGATATTGTTAATCAGAAACTCAAGCATCTTTTTGATGTTGACTTCAGAGAACTTGTGTGTACAATCAGAAAGTTTTTTTTTTAACGAAATAATTTTGCAAATAACCAAGACAAGATAAGTTCATTTCCGAGTTTCAATTTTATTGAAAAAGCACCTGTCATTGATACCGAAAAGCCTGGATTAATTTTAATTAGGTTGACATGACGTCAACGACAAACGCCAGTCAGCATTTGAATTACTGAAAGAGTGTATTTCTTGACAAGGTTCTGACCATAGAATTTGCAGAATGTTAACTCAAGGATATCTGATCCTCAGTCAGGAAAGAATAGCTCTGTAATTTATAATTCAATTCAAAAAGTTTCAAAAAGAAGCTTTAAATTGAAATCGTTTTATGCAACAATTTTTATTTTATATATCTCAAAGTGATTCAATGGTCTTGAAAGTTCTTAGAAACAGTCTTATGAAAAGTTGACATCTGTTCCCCGTGTTATGTTTGAAGTATCTTAAAACATAATAGTTAAAGAATTAAGTCGAATATCCTTTAATCTAGCCTGATGCCAATGTTTATTTGCATGATATGAAATTAGGAGTGATTTATGGTGCTATATACACTATTTAACAATAAAGATAAATTTTAAAGAATTACCATGGTCTAAAACACATTACCTTGAGATTTGAAAGACATTTTTATGAGCACTTTCAATTACTCAGTGCATAATTTTCAGAAACCGAGGATCGGACTTCTAGTACCTTAGGACTAGACTGCTGACACACTTTTAACTTACCGGTACTTTTCAATACCTTTACCTTGTTTTGCGAGTTTATCGTACGTAGAGGAGCTCTTGCGTTTGTTCCCGTTTTGCACACATTTGAATTACAGTTCATTAAAAAAAGTGTGAAAAACGAGAGTTTGACCAGGTGAAATAATTACTTAATTGCTATAGTCTATACCATACTTAGTGTATGATTGACATACTTAGTATGTATGTGAAAGAGAATAAATACAAAGTTAATATATTTGATATTTATTTATTGAGTATAATTAATTTTTATTCTCTATTTTCTTTATTATTTTTTATATCTTTAATTTATTTAGAATTTTATTGAAAAGTATTTTTTTTTTTAAATTGGACTTAATTAATAAACAATATTAAACAAATATTAATAATTTATTCAATAAAATAAAATATTTTCCCATAAATATATATAGAATTTTAATAAAATGCTTATAAAATTGTATTAAACCTCTTAAGAATACATTAAGCTATATCAGGTCTTCACAGATAAATCCAGGTAAATTCAAGTCAGAAATCAGACTATAATTGCTATCAAAACACACTTCACACCTATTGTTCTATACCTAATTATCAAATGTGTGCAAAACGGGAACACACCGCTCTTGCGGCTGCATTTCATTTCCGGAATTTTTGGTAATTATCAACTTTTCATTTCCGACATTTCTTAGTTTTCATTTCCGACATTTTTTTGTTTTCATTTCCGACATTTTTCAAATACATAAGTAGTACTTATAGTAACAAATTTGATAACTTTACTTATGAAAAATTTTAAGGAATAAATCATAAATAAATCATTGAAATCCAATTTTGTAAATCTATCAGTGACTTGGACATAAGTATGGTGCTGTCACTGACATTTAATTTAAGTGCACATTAAATATGGTGAAAAAGTTTTATGATCATTAAACTCTTTTACCTAGACTTAGTGTTACATGTATGCATATATGTATAGATGTTTTTTATTAACAGTTTGGCATAAATACTTTCAAAATTTCATTTTCTTTTACTTAGAAAACATTGAATTGCCGCACAGGTAAATTCCGGAAATGAAAAAAAAATTATGTCGGAAATGAAAACAAAAAATGTCGGAAATGAAATAAAAAAATGTCGGAAATGCTATGCATATTTCCGGAAATGAAATGCAGCGGCTCTTGCGTATCGAATCAATTGGGAGACCTAAATTGCATTTGAAGCCATAGGTTCATCATTAAGTTTTGTTGTCAGGTTACCATTTAAGTCTCTTTCTTGGAAAATATTCACATATAAAACAGATTTGTGGGACTGTGATCGAGTCATTTATTTCAAGTTCAAAGGGATAAATATATCGAATCAGCGTAGAAATATAGATGACTATATATTGTTAACTGATAAAACGTCGTCGACATCTCTAAATCATGAAATGAAACATAAAATATATAAAAGGTCAATTTTTTTTATTGATACAAAATTTTATTCACAAATAAAAGTGAATGGGATTGGGCAGCAGACAAAACCCGTTTTAGCCATCTCCCTCAGGTCAAAAGGTCAAAATTATTGGTACTAAAGGCAAAGCCTTGTCATTAGAAAAGTGAATTGTAAAAACCCTAACACCAACAGTTCAAAAAGTTATAGCTATAGACCAGAGTTAATGTTTTTCTAATGTAGGTCAAACTCAAAGATCAAACTCGAATTCTTATATCCAAAGGAAGGTCTTGTCACAAGGAATATAGCTGTGAAATATGAAAGCCTTTGTGAAAGTTTTTAAAAGATATGACTGATAGAGGTTAAAGTTAAAACTTTTTTAAAGTTGGCTAAACTCTATGGCCAAGGTTAAAAATATTTATACCCATGGACAAGGGACAATGCTTTATCCTTGCAAGGTCTGCTCCAACACCATCATCTGTTTGTACTGGAAGTTTGTCAAACCCAGTGACTGGAGCAGGAACATTCGTCATATACCGTAAAAGGAGAATCAACAATGTGACGTCAAATTGCCTAAAGTTTACATATCCTGAAATATACAAGACAATTAACATTGCTAAAATCTTTTAATATATACCTAATGCGTATTACTCAATTTTACTGTTAATTTTAGGCAATCACGTGATGTCGTGATCCGACTTTCCGGATCAGCACACTGTGGTTTTCTGAATCCATATCTCACTCTCTGAAACTGATGACGTGTACGCAGAAACATGACGTTAATTTTTTGCGCATCAAAAAGTCCCTTATTATTATGCATTGTTTAATGGATAAATATTATACAATTGATCTCTCAAGTGTTATTTTGCTATAATTAGCTAGTTATAAGGGGATATATAATAAATTTATCATTGTAATATTAACTTGATCCGAAGAGCCGTATCACGTCTCGTTGACAGGCGCGGATCATCAGATCAAACGAGACGCAAAGCTCTATTTGGCAAATGTGCGAGCGTTAATTTTTTTTTTAATTTTCATTATTTCAGAAACCACGCTTACCTCGGTTCTACGTCAATTAAAATGTCTTTTTATAAATTTTAATGTGTACTGCTGGTTTGATTTTTATTTGGTAGTGTAAAAGAATGATTGCATAGAAGAATATCAGAATTGTGCTAAAAGGTGATTTCTTCATATTCTTTTTAATATAATGAAGAAAAATCGATAACATAAAGGTATATTGTCAGAAAATAAACTTTGAATAATTCCGCTGGAAAACCTCCGTCTTCTTTTTATCAAATTGTATAGCTGCACCTGAATATGTATAAAACAAGAAAGAAAATCGATAGATTTGAGTTAAAAAGCACTGACATACAGTACCGACCGAACACAACCTAACAGAAAGCGAACCCGGAGCGGACCCGGGTTCGCTCTCTTGGGTCCGCTCCGGGTTCGCTCGGGGACCGCTAGGGCTGACCCCGAGCGAACCCGGAGCGGACCCAAAGCGAACCCGTAGCGGACCCCGAGCGAACCCGAAGCGGACCCAGAGAGCGAACCCCAGATTCATTAGCGATCCCAGAGAGCGAACGCGGTTTCGGTATTTCTTTACAGAGCTGTCAATCAGGATTAGCGATTAACCAATCAGCGTATCAACCAATCAAAATAGCATATTGATCTGTTGATTGGGATATAAGATCGAACGTGTTGATTTAATTCGATATAAATCCAAACACTGTACATACAAGAAAAACGTGTGAATGTGCTGTGTAAATCTATTATGATAATTAAAATATTATTTAATATTTATTTATTTTAATTCTCCGGGTTGTATTTTATATTTATATATTTATTTTCTTTTTTTTATTAAAGCAATTAATTAATTATATGTTTTAATTTTCCACGTAGAATTATACATGAATATATATATTTACGTTTTTATTTTCTTTAATTTTTTATACCAGTATTTAAAGTCAATTTGGTAAATAAATTGGATAAATACATCAGTCAATGTTTAAAAATGGAAATCAATTGATATTACAATTTTTACTGACAAAAAGAGGAGAAATACGTCTGGTTTATCGGGGTATACTCAGGTGAAGTGCGATTTACATAATTGAACGAATTAATTACGCTAATTAATCACGACATTTAGTAAATCGTACATTGTTTCATTCTCTCAAAATGGCGTAACGATACTTGACTTATTGACTAATTGTGGTTTTGCCGAAACAATTTTACTTTAGGAGTTAAGCTACTGCATGTATAGTATGTAAATTCTTGTTTTATTTTTAGTTGGTCTTTCACCTCTAACTTTATTTTACAGCACTACATAGAATAGATTTTACTAACTGTCTTTTCCTCACTTTATCTCTTTTATTTTTAATTTTTATGCCTTTTATGAAACAACCTTCTCGGGTGCTCCTTATACATAGGAGGGAAATCCAAAACTGAACTGAACTGAACTGAACTTGACTAAGAATAATCAGAGAAATTTAATAGAGAAGGATATTTTAACATATGAATTATGATCTTTTATAAATTTTGAAATGTTTTAGGACTAATTATTTTTTAAAAAATAATTACTAAAGGCGTAAGCAATACATAGTTATGTGGGTTGTTCGAGAGTTGGTAACGCAAACTAACTGTAGAGTTACACTAAATTGAAAGAATAAACTTGTTAAGTATCATCAGGAATTGGGTCTAATTCACGTTCATTCTGGTGAAGTCATTCAGTTTGATAATACCATCAGGGCGGAATGACTTCAATCTGTGCATCCAGAAGGAAGATTTTCATATACACGCATTTTTTTCATGCCCAAGAAGATCAAGAAGATTAAGAAGATCAATAATTTTGATGTAAATTTTGAATAATTTAATGTAACACGTAAATTGAGAAATCATAAATAAAATAATTAGAATTTTTAAAAGACAATGTGTGTGTGAAATAGGGGGCATATATTAATATATTCTTATCGGGTCGGGAGAACAATTCTTATTTGCCCTTTTCTTTATTCTGGTAAAAATCATACTCGCTCCAAAATTCTGACCGTGAAAAAGATCTAATATACAGTGTAATTTTTTTTTTAGAAAATGTCCGGAAATATTTATTACGAACTTTTAATGTGTAACTACTATAAGTGAAATCTAAATATATCAGATGTACAAAAGGTTACATGTACCTGTAATTTATAGATGCGATATCATAATTCACGTGTTAAGCAAACATTTAAACTACGATTTAGCAAAACGTAAGGAATAACGAATGTATTTTTAAACTATATAAAGAATGAATTTAAAAGGTATTTAGTTTAGAGTTCTTTCGTCAGTTTCACTTGTGCACCATTCGATACACTGAAAATCAATTCAACACCCTTTTTTTCCTCTTCTTTTTTGTTTTCACGTTATAATTTAAGAAAAATAAATGCCGTAAACCCGCTGTTAAATTACATGTAGTTTGAATTTCTCGGGATCGAGAAATCACGGAAATCAATTATTCATGTACATGTAAATCTACGTCGAATGCACAGTTGAATTTTAGAAAATTTATCAATGTTCTCCATTATATCCCTGTTTACATGTACAGTGTAAATGTCCTTATCGTCGCATAAACAACAATGATCGATCCACAATACCATTACTGTATTGGAATATACAAGGGGCGGGGCTTACTGGCGGTGAGATTAAAGCGGGGTCCGCTTCATGCATCAGTGCGTAAAGCGGTCCCAGGAAGCGAACGCCGGGTTCGCTCTAGCGGACCCAGAGCTGACCCCGAGTGAACCCGGAGCGCACCCAAAGCGCACCCGGAGCGGTCCCAAAATTTCTGAAAGCGAACCCGAAGCGGACCCCGAGCGAACCCGGGAAGCGAACCTGGGGTCCGCTCCGGGTTCGCACCGGTGTTAGGTTGTGTCCGGTCGGTACTGTACAGACTGTACCGTAATTCTAATAATAAGCGTTTAAATAAATCATTACAAACTTAGTTGTTAGGTTATCGGTAGACATGGTCTGAAATTACTAGTATGTATTAAATTCCATATTCAAATGCCTTAATTACGATAAAATGCAGGTATACTTACAGTTATAAGAAGATATATACAATATGAAAAGTTAAATGGATGATTACTTTATTGAAAGTTTTATTATGAAAAGAAAGCAGAAGTTATAGGAATACTAGAAATGGAATCATACAATCAAGCCTAAATTTATAAATTAAAACAAAACTTAGTTAATAAATTGTATAAAACATGTAAATAAATGCGCTTTTACATTCCTTTTTGAAATCTGAGATCAGAAAACTTTATTGAAAGTTTTATTATGAAAAGAAAGTAGAAGTTATAGGAATACTAGAAATGGAATCATACAATCAAGCCTAAATTTATAAATTAAAACAAAAATTAGTTAATAAATTGTATAAAACATGTAAATAAATGCGCTTTTACATTCCTTTTTGAAATCTGAGATCAGATTAAAAAAAAATCATTGGTATTTGTCTATTTCAGGATAAATAACACAAACAAACAGTTTTCAGAAACCAACTGTATTTCTCATAGATTAACATTTAAATTGGTAATCTGAATAATGTTTACATAGTTTATTGGGAGAATTTTGTAAGATTTTGTCATAAGGTTCAAACTTTGTGAAAGATTTTGTATGGAATTAGACAGAAAGCAAAACAAAGTCTCATAAGTAAGCACCAAGGAAAACCTACGATTTCTTTCTATTTCAGGGATTTATA
>NW_026922852.1:0-20789 GCF_032062105.1 Saccostrea cuccullata | reverse complement strand
TTTGTCTCCAGAAGGGAGGGTACGTACCAGAAGTCAAAGGTCACAGTCACCCACTTATTCCTCCTCACACAGGGGAGACCCTCACCTTCACCCCCTTTAGATGAGGAGGCCCCATCACCCCCTGAATAATTCTCCCCCACCACTGTCCCCCACAGGCTCAGGCTACAGGTCCCCATCCCCACCCTCTCTCTCTCTCTCTCTCTCTCTCTCTCTCTCTCTCTCTCTCAGATCTCCCTCACCCCCACACCGTCCCGTGACCAGGGCCTATCACTCTCCTTCAAATTCCCCCTCCCCTCCACCCATGCGACCTGTCACCCCTCCCTCTCGACCTTTGACTCGAGGCCAGAGGGCAGTATCCCCTACATTGTTTAGTCCTAAGACACGGAAACAGAGGCCCCCCTCTCCCCCTCCAGCAGCCATGTCCTCACGGTCATTACGAGCCAAGCACAATGCCCCTCAGAGGTATTCCCCACCCCCATTGCAGAGGATGAGGCCTCGGCCCCAATCCCCACCCCCAGCTAAAAGAGGGAAGCGGTGATCAACTGTACTATTCACAATGCCCACCATCATCCAAAAGGGAGAAACAAAAAGGGACTTGTGCAGATTTATTAAATTGACTTTTGCAATTAGATATGTGCTATTAAGAGAAATGATTAATCAACATGTGTTCTTTAAATTAATGCTTACATTAAGTTATTAAGGGAAATGAAGATCCAAATTGTACAGACTGATTAAATTAGAATGGACTGTAAAACATAAACTAGAGAAAGATCATCAACCTAAGTTCTCAGTTTAAATTAAACAATTGAATGCATATGAAATGTATCAACAATGTTGTTAATTGTACATAGTGTATTTATAATCTGTAAATTGCTATAAATTAAAAGAATGAGGCAAACTGCTTTGTTTCTTTGTCATTGATTCTGATGAATTAGTTGTGTTTATTTTATGTATGATCTGGATAATGAAAATAATTTGCAGGGGCACTTGACATAACTAATATTTCTTTCAATATAAAAATGAACCCCCTACCCTGTATACTTTTATTAAAAGTAAACATAAGTAACGTCAGGTGCCTGTGGTATTTTAATCTGTATTTAAAAATTAGATATCTGAAAAAATGACCCAACAATGTGTATGATGCATGTCATTCAAAATACCATCCAACAAACAGTCAGGTCATTGTATTGACCACAGACCGTGGGAAATTCTGAGTTCAAGGTCAAATGATACGTTCCTCAAATACCTCCTTTGGGGGGGGGGGGGGGGGGTTTACCTTTGTAATCTAAATATTAAACATTCTTATAATTGCCTTGTGATTTATAGACTGGTTTATAATTATCTTCAAAAAATCAAAGAACAACATGTAAAATTATTATATTGGCAACAGAATTAAATACTAGTAGGAGACATGCGCCATCCTCTGGTACATTGAACAAACAACTTGAAATGTACCTCAAATTGATTTAAAGTAGCTATTCTTCATTGACAAAATCATAACAAAAGGTAGTCCGATCCTCAGGTTAATTATATTAGCAGTTAAGTAATCAAAAATACTCATAAAAGTATCTCTGAATCCACGAAGGTATGTAAATTTGTCCACAGAATTTCTTTAAAGTTAAAGATTAAAGTTATATTATATAGGGAAAATTGCCAAATCTCCAATATTTTTTGCAGAAAAAGCGATTTGGAATATCTGCAATGCATTTTCTAATTGCAAATTGATCAACAATTATATTTTAGATTTAAAAACAATAGGTATCCAGGCATTCAGAGAAATTGTCATGATTTTTATACTTATGTGGTATTTTTTGTCTTCTATTTCCGTCATATATTCTATAGTACATGTACATAAGGGGAACGGTTTTTGCTATCATTGCAAGACCCACAAATCACTTTGCATTTCATATCATGTTAATAAACATTGGTATCTAAGCCTGGATTCAGGAAAATCCTATTTCTCTAAAACTGTATTATTTTTTCCCCTTTTATAGGGTACAAATGTCAACTTTTATAAGACCTTTTCTAAGACTTCCAAAACATTGAATCTTATAAAGATGAATAAAATGAAAATTGTTGCATGAAAAAATTTCATTTTCAACCTTCATTTTCATGCATTTCAAATTAAATATTAATTTTTGGAGTTATCATTCCTGGCTGAGGATCAGATATCCTTAATGGTGAAGAATAAATTATCTGCTTGAAATGGAAACATTGACTTGTTTGTTAGTAACCTAATTTCAGTTTAAAAAATTATTTTAACCGGAACATTCTCCAGTTTGGTAGCATAAACATTGGTATGCTTACTTGTTGAAATAACAGAGAAACTCGTACTGGGCGACTAAAAGCCACTTTTTGTTACTAAATAAAGTCATTATTACCGGTATTAAGTGAAATTCCTGATCCACTGATGAAAGAAGTTCTCCTGCAGAACTGATCAAGTTGTCAAATGAATTATACAATTTTTATAAAACAAGTATTCTAAAACAAACACAAACAAAAATTAAAACTTTAAAATGTTATATGTATATTCCTCAAGGTGTAGACTTTTTGTGCAAATTCAATATCTGGAAGTGATAAATTTGATTCAAAACAATCTAAAAGGTACATGTAAAGTATCTGTATAATTTTAGTACACCCCCCCCCCTACAAACTCCCGGGTAATAATGCACACTTCTGATAAAAAATATTTTTAAACAATGAGAACGTACTATTTTCTACTACACTAGCTGCAGAACTGTAGCTCTCTGCTTGAGAAAATTCGGACAGATAAAGCAGAGAGCTACAGATCCAAGCGTTGTAAAAACCTTCGATTTACGCCGACGATTTTTCGTCGCTACTTTAGGTATTTATTTCGTGTAGTTTACGCTTTCTCTGGCTTTTAGAATGGTATTCTATCATAATTCATATATTTAACTCTTATATTCCACACTTTATTTGCCTTTTAACGGTCCGAAACAGTCCTGTATATAGTTTTGTAATGTCGGTTTAAAGGAGTTTCCTTTCGACGTCCGTGACCACAAACAGCCATTTGTTAGCGTTTAGAGGTACGTAAATCATCAGGAATTGAAGCTTAATGTATGATTAATTATTAAGTACATTTTAAAATTAATTTCAAAGCTGTGGAAATTATAAAATACAAGAAAAAATAACTGTAGTGTATGGCAAGCCCTTTTACTATTTATTCGTAAAATAAATTTTTCTTTCAAAATGAGAGATATCTCTCTAGCATAGAGAGATATCTCTTTAGCTTATGGAGATATCTCTTTAGCTTATAGAGATATCTCTTTGACTAATAGAGATATCTTAATACTTTAGAGAGATATCTCTTTCAACAAAAGAGATATCTCTTTTTGAAAGAGAGATATCTCTTTTAGTAAGAGAGATATCTTAATAAGCTAGAGAGATATATCTTTAAACGAGAGAGATATCTCTTAAAGTTAGAGAGATATCTCTTTAACAAGTTTAAAAGAGATATCTCTCTTAATTAGAGAGATATCTCTTTAGATTTTCAAAAAAAGATATCTTTCTAAGCTAAAGAGATATCTCTTTTAATGAAAGAGATATCTCTTTTCCAATCACCCTTAAAATAAAATAACTAATTCTCCCGTTAAAAACGAAAGCGAAACAGGAAGTAATGTCTGTTAAGTCGTTCGTTTTCTGGTTATGGAAAAGAAGAGGATAAAATGGACTGATTGATACAGGTAAACAACGTTTAATTGCTTTATTGTTTTAAGCGAAAGTAACATGATTTCAAACCAAAACGTCCCCCAAAGATTGGTTCCATATTATATTTAGTTCATTTATTTAGCTCACAGGACAGCTGAGCCGGGATATAGAATGCGAAGTCAATAAAAACAAATTCGAAATGGCCTACATGCACCCAATTTCATCGATCACGGGAATGCAGGATTGATTACTACGTCGATTAAACATAATCCTGATAGAATTAATGTTCTTTTTTAATTAATAAATACTCCAAAAATAAAAACGTCCAACATTACTTCTTTCATGTAAACAGGGATGTACATTTGTATATATTCAACTTCAATATTAACTGTAGGGCGTTAAACGACATACATGTACGATCAATATATTAACTGTAAAGCCTTATGACCCCCTTCCCAAACACAGGCACCTGAAGTATGGATAATACCCCCCCCTTTTTTTAATATTTTTTTTAAATTTAACAAAAAAAGGGGGGTATCATCCATACTTCAGGTGCCCATGTTCCCAAATATTCTTACAATTATGAGAAAGACATTTTATTTTCTTAAAATAGGCATTAGAAATAGGAATTTTCTTATTTGTCTTAGCTAGAACAATCCCCAATTTATCCAATGTTGTCACCAAACAGGTCTGCACTGGGTCCATAAGACATTCATCATTCAATGGTAGAACATTTTATCTACATTTGTCATATTTTACAGAGATCCAGGAGGTACTGAAAAAGGGACAATGCTTCGACTGAATGTGTCATCCATGTACCAGTATAGACCTGTTAATGAGGCATATCCAATAATTCTTATACTCATGAAGAGTGCGGCAACTCCCAAGTAGTTAAGGATGGCACGCATTTTAAATCAGGTACAGGATAATTTTTTGGGCTGCACTTTTCTTTACTTCAATATTTCAAACTTACTAGTTAAGTATCAAGTCCACAAAAGCTCAAACACCATGGTGAATCAATGGGCCATAATGATAGTTAAATTTGTCATATGCTTTCTTATTAAATTATCAATTTGAAATTTGATTGGTAAAAAACATTTATTAACAAGTACAATTCTTCTACTGTGTGCCTGTCATCCCAACAATTGCAAATGCACATCGATAGGTTCTCCATGAAAATTGCTAACTGCGCAGAATGGTTGCACATTTTTTCAATGAACTACATTTTAACATTGAATCCTTCAGTATAACAAGACAAATATTGCAGGCTTATTTTAATACAATATAAATAAACTTAAGAACAAATTTAAGGATTGAAGTTTAATTTGTATATTTGGTAGTTACATGCGTAATTAGTTTTATATATAAAGGATGTACACAAGCATTTTATAACATTGAAAATATTCAAGAAAGTATTCTCTTAATTTCTTGTAGATCCTCACTTCTAGGATGTTTTCCATGTTCTTGTGAAAAGTGTTTTACATGGCACCATTCAGCTACAAATACTTTGCTGGTGGAACTGTGACATCAATCAACTGCTCATGCCACTGCTAATTGGCAGAATTTCCTTTGGGACAAGCAAACTGTTTCAAATATTTTACACCTGCAAGTTAGTACTTATGAAATTTTGTTTGCAGGAAGCTAAAAGCTAATGAGTATTGAAAATACAAGTCAGATGAAGTACAAAAGTGTTGATACAAGTCATTTAGAATTTTCAATTCTTTGCAGGTAGTGATGAGTGTACTGGAAGTTTTTTCGGGATCTTGTCCGACATCATAGGTACAACTGGTCACTGTGCTTTCTTGGTTACATAAGCAGGCATATTGTTAAAGCGGTGACACATGTAGCTTCAAATGATGCTTGACTGTTTAAGTGTTTTTCTATGATTTATAAGTAAACCTGGATTGATCTCTGATGCAGTAATATAGAGCCATGTCCATTCTTCAATATTCCATCATCCCACTGTCACAAAGTACTGAAATAAAAATGATTTTCATTTTAAAAATTTTTGGTTTTTATATGTAACATAAAATTCTACAGAAATTCAAATATTAAAACTACTTCAAAACAAGATGTGTTTGTGAAACACTATGCACTAGGCGGCAACAAATTCAAACAAGTTTTTTTAAGCATATAGGTCATAGTCAAGGTCACAAGGTCATTGGCCTTGGTGTCATTTGAAAGAGCTTAATTAGTGGAGTATGCAAATCAAATATGAAGTCTCTATCTTTAACGGTACAAAAGGTATGGTGAAAGTTCAAAATGGTATTTATAGCATTAAAGTCACATTAAAGGTCAAAAGTTCACTGGCCTTGGTGTCATTTGAAAGAGCATAATTAATGAAGAAGGCATTCCAAATATGATTTCTCTATCTTAAATGTATAAAAAGTTAAGGCGAAAGTTAAAAAAAAGCTATTTTTAGCATATAGGTCAAGGTCACAAGGTCATTGACCTTGGTGTCTTTTGAAAGAATTTAATTAGAGGAGTAGGCATATTAAATATGAAGTCTGTATCTCTCATGGTTCAAAAGTTATGGTGGAGGTTAAAGTTGACAAAAGACAAACAGACATAGAAACAGGATATAAACAATAGACAATAATTGACTTATTTTATGATTGTGTATATTAATGTGACTGAATTTTGGAATCAATTTGTACAAAGGTTTAGTGTCATTGAAAAAGATTACAAAATATCCAAAAGAACTGTTTTACTTGTTAATATAGAAGGAAGTTGTTTAGAAAATTTTCTTTTATTAGTTGCAAAAAATTTTATTTACTATTCAAGATCACAAGATAGTAAACCATTATTTATTGATGCAGTAAAGTTATTCAAGTATTACAGAAACATAGAAAATTGTTGTGAAAAAGTTAAGGACAAAATACTCAGTAAATGGGTCCTGTATGATAATGTGTACAAACAAGTGATGAAAAAATCAAAATTGTAATTTTTTATTAATTTATATCTACACATTTGGGTACATCTGTTTTGTTTTTGGATAAATTGTATGTTTAACTGTCATATGTTTACATATATGTACATTTATTATGCCCCCCCCCTTGAAGAAAGGAGGGCATATTGCTTTGCTGCTGTCTGTCAGTCCATTTAGTTTCCATTCATTTTCTTCACAACCATTGCACTGAAATGAAATTTGGTATACAGCCTTACAGGTATATCAGATGAATATCTAGGTCAAGTTCTGTTTTGGGTATGATCATCGCGCCATTTTTGACAGAGTTATACCCCTTGGCTTTAGAAAAATTCCAATTACTTGCAGTTTCTGTTCATTTCCTTTGCAGGGGTTGCACATAGTGAAATGCAATTATACAGATTTATCAGATGATCAGGAATATCTAGGTCAAGTTCTCTTTTGGGTATCCTTGCACCATTTTTGACAGAGTAATGCCTTTTTGGACTTAGATAAAAAATTCCAATGTGGGGGGAGGGGGGCATAAGTATTTTACAAACATCTCATTATTTTTAATTTTAGAAAGTGCACTGTGTGAGTGTGTGCAATTGTGGTGGTGAGTGGGTGAAAATTGTCTTGTGTTTGTGCAGTGTATATATGGATCATATACCATGCAGTACTCAGAAATGCTAAATAACAGGCTGCGTAGAAGAAAAAAAAATAATTAAAACTACCAATCAAATAAGTATTAAATGTAAATCTTTTAAGATGAAGGTTTTGCTTTGTCAGATTCTTTGCTTATAGGGACACTTACCTTTAATAATGTCATGACAGGTGAGGCACATGGCTGGTCTTCATGCTGGATCAGTTCTTAGTTAAAACCATCCAGTATTGCCCCAAGATTGCCAGATGTACAGACAAAACCTGTAATTTAGCAAGCTTCTGTAATATTGAATTATTACATAGGCCATAGTTGTATGTGCAACTGATAATGATGTAGGACTAAGGTGCCTGACAAATAATGAGTTATAAATCTTACAAATATCCATTTACAAATCTTAACTTTCTTCATTAAATTTTATCAATGATTTTACAAGAAAATCAGAATAAAAATTGTCCTTTTTATACATAAAAAATATTTTCATTTAAAATCTTTTTATTTAAAAATATTTGTTGCATTTTCATATTTAGGGTACCCTTCCTAGGCCAACAATAAAAAAAATGATTTGTTTGATGTACTCTGACCGACCTGTTCAAATAGCCCCTACCCATTTGCATTCATTTCTTGGGGGCACTTAAAATTTTTTAACACCCCCCTTAATTTCCATAGATGTTTTAAAGATAAGGTATCATATTTTTTTTTAGGATGCTTTTTAATTTATAAATACAAAGTCTTTGTAACTAAATGAAAACATTAACAGATTTTTGAGTCTGTGGTTTTAAATATGACAGTTATCAATTAATTCAATGCAGTAAGACATATGAGAAAAAAAAAACTAGAAATATGTCCACAGGACAGGAATGCCCGCCAAGGGTATATTAGTCATGCAAAATGAAAATTTGTATGAAATTTGATCAGAATATCTTGAAAAATGTTACAGTTGAATTGCTTACATCAGTATGTATCAGCATATGAAGTTTGACACTAATTTCAGAGATGTGAGGTCAAGGTCAAATAAAAGGTCAATGTCATGTTGATGCAGTTGAATTGCTTACATCAGAATGCATCACCATATGAAGTTTGACACTAACTTAGGAAAACTGAGGTCAAAGTCAAAAGAAAGGCCAAGGACAAAAAATGTTTGTTTCAGTTGAAAAGCTCTCATCAGTATGGTAAGTTTGATACAGTAAATCTCGTTTCGTACGAACAAATATTGCGAATTCATGGGTATAGCGAAGTCATCTTGGATTCCCAGCTATAAAATTTCAATGAATTTCTTATACGATTATAATGAATTATGGATATAACGAAGTAATTTCATAGGTCCCAGCAACTGTGTTATAACTGAGTTTTGCTAAAACACCATCTTGAATGGTATGTTTAAAACTAAGTTAAACACTAATTTAAGAAAAGTGAGGTCAAGGTCAAAGGAAAGGTCAAGGACAGAAAATGTTGATGCAGTTGCATAGCTCTTATCAATATCTATCAGCAAAGTTTGATGAAATATCCTGTATAGTTTCTTTGAAACTGGGCTTTGAACTGAGCTAAACGCAAAGTGTGATGCATGGACAGAAAGACAGAAGACAGTCATGACAAACACTATATGCCCAGGCCATAATCATGGTGGGGCATAAAAAAACTACCGGTACCTACCAACCTACCTGCCAACCTTGATAAAAGTGGGTAGGAGTACATCAAACAAATATATTTTTAAAGCTGGCCAGTTGTTGACTAGTATATTAGTCATTTTGATATGCTATGTCTTATAAAAAATAAATTTTATATTTGTCTTAGAACTTATTTGTTGCATCAATTTCATACCTGTATTTGATTTGCATTGTTTTGGATGCTGATAATTCAAAGTCAGTTTGGTCTTAGGTGCTGCTGACTTTGGATCTCTTAGGAACTGCATCTTTTATCTGTGTTACTGGTTCTCTTGTACCTCGCTGCTATAAATAAGTTTTAGTGTATACAGTTGTGTAATATCAGTGAATAAATTGAACAGACAGATTGATTGTTTATTGTTTATCGTTCCTCTCAAGAATTTTTCACTCATATGGAAACGACAGTGGAGAGCTGCAAATTTTGTCCTAATGACCTATACTCAGCACTCAGGGCCATTGACTGATTGAGCAGGAAGGGATCTTTTTTGTGCCAACACCTGAGCTACTGCAACAAGGGGCCACAGTTATACTGTATCATCCCAAGGACAGGTCTCCACATCCCACAGTGGGATTCAAACTCATGATGTAAGGATCAACACCTTATTTCGCGACTCTACTAGAGCAGACACTCTAACCACTGTGCCATGCAGGCGAATTTGAACAGACAGAAAAATTTACCAAAATCCATAAAGCATGTTCTATAAACAGGAAACATACTCTCTAAAGTGAGAAATATGGTCATCTAAATTTTATTTAATGCAGAGAGATGGCAAAATATATGAACATCTTAGGCCATACCAATTTCTAATATAGTTCGTCGTATTCGCCGCTTCTATTTATTACAAATGCAAATTATAATATTACAAAAAAAAATGTCCGCGCGCGCTTCCAAAAAAAGCCGACTACAATTTTTTTTTTGCACCAAACACACATGAACTTTGAAACTTGTATGACAGATGCGCGGGATTTATAGTGAGATTGAAGCAGTTTGTGAAGTTTTGCACCATGTCTGTTTAACTGTTCATATGTACCAGGGGTGTGCAATTAGCATCCCCTGACGCCCGGGGCTAACATTTTTGGGGGTCGGGATAGTGGTTTTCTACAAGGAGGTAGCCCGTCGGGCTAGTAAAAAATATAACTACACACGCAATACATGAAAAGCACAACCGGTATTTTAACTCGTTTTTGGCTATAAAATTCCCAACCAGTTTATATTTTCCAGACAACAATACTCCTCCTGTCAATAAATCTCCATAATCTTATCCGTTTTGCAGAACTACCTGACTTATTTACTTCCAAAAACGATCGTTTTTTTCCTAATCCGAATTTCTTCTATTCCTCCTTCTATGGTAAATACATGCAGCTATATCTTTAAATTATTTACGATCACTCAATCAACTGAAAGATAAGTGTTTTGTGACTCACATAAAATGCATTTCTTTTGTTTTGAATGATTTAAGATGAAAACAAAATGAATTTAATTTCATTCTAAATGAGCTGGTGCAATGATCAGAGAAAGGGAAGATAATTTATTGAAGTTCATTTTAACTTTATTTCATAATATTTAAACATGACTGAATTTGATTTTGAGAATTAAAACTTTGACTTTAAAAAGAATGACCTCAGTACCCTGACTTTTATCAGCAATTAATGTCTTTTTCAACATTATTTTATAGTTTTATCCTAATTTTTGCCCCTGTATTTGGGCTAGTAACTTTGCAGCTGCCACTCGCCTGTGGACTAGTACTTGATATTTTTAATCGCACAACACTGTGTACTATAGTTAAAAACAATGGGTACGAAGTTGTTTCATACACAGCAATAGAAATGGTAGCAGAGGAGATGTTTGAAAACATTAATTTATGAAAGTAAAGTCTTTGAAATTTGACACATTTTTTACTTATTAAAAAAAATCCCCAAAAAGTTAAGAATGATAAGTTCATGTGGTATGCAAATGATATCTATCTTTATTTTTTAGGTTCACACATTTTGAAATAACACTTTATTAAAAAATATATATATGTATAAATTATATTCGCTCGCCTCATAATTTTGAAACCCAAAATAAAAAATATTAATAAAAAAATTTCGCTCGCTCGCCTCACTTTTTATTTTTGAAAATCCGAAGAACTATTTTACAAATTGGTATGGCCTTATCCTTGTGAAATAGATCTAAATTGCTACAAACATTTAATGCTCAAAAAAATAATCCACTAATACAAAGCAGGTTAAAATTTACTGAAAAACAAGATGTGTTTGTGAAACACTGATGCCCCCGTACGGCAGTTTAGCGACAGTTAAGCTTTCTCAAATGCAAATCAAATTATATGTTAATTCGTACCAAAGTAAGGTCTTCTCACAAGAAATGAGAAATGTAAACACTAACTAAACCTGCTCCAGGGTTATGACCAATGTTAACATCTTAAAAGATAGGACAAATTCCGGGTCAAGGTCAAAGGGTCAAGGTTGTTGTGTTCTAAAGAAAGGCCTTGTCTCAAAGATTATGTATGGGAAGTATGAAAGCACTGGCCCTTACCGTTCAAAAGTTATGGCCAAGGTTAAAGTTTGTAAAAAGTAGGTCAAACTTTAAGGTCAAGGTCAAAGGGTCAAGATTCTTGATATCCAATGAAAGGTATTGTCACAAGGATTACACATGTGAAATATGAAAGCTCTAGCCCCAACTATTCAGAAGTTATGGTCAAGGTTAAAGTTTGGTAAAAGTAGCTCAAACACCAAGGTCAAGGTCAGATGGTCAAGGTTCTTGAAATCAAATGAAAGGTCTTGTCACAAGGATTAAATTTGTGAAGTATGAATGCCCTAGTCCTAACCCTTCAAAAATTTCTGTCAATGTTGTATTTTTAAAGTGGATCAAACTCCAAGGTCAAGGTCAATAGGTCAAATTTGGTGGTACCCAAAGAAAGGTCTTTACAAGGAATATACATATGAAATATGAAAGTCATAGCTCCACTAAATCAAAAGTTATTGGCATGGTGAAAGTTTTTGCGGACAAACAGAGAGACAGACAGACAGACGGACACGACAAAAACTAATTACCCCCGAAACTTCGTTTACGGGGGCATAAAAAGTATATTAAAAAATTACCCAAACAAAAGTGATGCAGCCACAATATCATAAATATGACGTTGGTTCCCATCAATGACAAAACTCCTCCTCTATAATCAGCTGATGAATAACATCTCGGATTCAAGAGAAATCTGTTAACAAATTAAGGCAAAAGAGCTTTTGAGAAAAGCATGCAAAATGGTCCAGAGGCAAGTTTCTCTGATCGCCTTCAAACTTTGGAAGCCAAATCTAGCATGCACAAATGGAAATCAAACAAATTTTTATCGGGCTGATCAAACTCGTATAAGTTTTATGACCTGTTACTAAAATAGCCCATATGCAAAAAAATTAGAGGTAATTTTTTAAACTTTTACTTTTGAGGAGAAATAAAATTGCAACTTTACAAATTAACTAGATATTCTTATTTGTAGTGAAAAGATAAAGGTTAGTTCTTCATAAATGCATAGTCAGAATGATTGACATCCATTTTGTTTTAGTGCAAAAAGGTCATGAAATTGGCACTTTTCCAATTTTTTGGAAAAAGTGACAATTTTAGGTAGAATTGAAAGTACTGTAACAACCAGCGAGGATATTTGAATCCAATAAATGTTGTTGCTTATTGTTAAGGATGCTTATGTTAACAAAATGTGAAAAAACTGTCGTTGGCAAATATAAATTTTAGAAAATATTGAAAGTCAAAGTTTGTTAAATTTTCAAATCAAAAATTTTAAGAATACAGTAAATGCTAATCAGAAAGTACCTAAAAACTTCTCCAAAAATAAAAAAGAATAATATCTGGAGTTTTTTTATATCAGTATTTCAGAATTTAGACATACATAACTCACAATTTGATAGATAATGACTGAATCCCCCCCTTCAAAAAAAATACATCATAAAAGGGAGGGGGAATTTATGAATTCCTTATAAACCATTACATGGATTATGTACAAGCCTTAAATCTAATTACCTCTTATACACATTTGCTAGATAGTTACAAAAGTGAACACATCATTCATCATACTAGTCATTTGATCAACATATTAATTTTAGTGTTAAGAAGAAACAATTTCTACAAATTTCCAATTTCATCAATACAAACATCGAGATATTTTTTATTGGGGGATGTGCAATGACTTGATTTTTTTTGGACGAATGAGACAATACGTACACTCTCTTCTTTGTGGGCTATTCAACTCTATAAAATCATCAACATTTTCATCTGCTACTTTCTTGAATTCTTCTGCATTAAACACAATCTGGACAATTTACTGTTCTCTCACATTCTTCATACATGTACTTTAAAATGAAATATTATTGTAAATTTCAAGGGTAAAGGTGCCTGTTTACATGTATCATAATTAATTTCAAGGTTACGGTGTCCCAGGCTTGACAAAAAGACCAACTTCAAATCTTTGTTAAGTTTAATGTATATATTATACCTCCATTATAGACCAGTTATCTTTCTGTAAAAAAAAAAAGAAAAGAAAAAAATTGCCTTGGTACAAAGTAATTAACTTATATAACAAATGTCATGTGGCTGCATTAATAGGTAAAAAAACGTTAATGCTGACAATAATGACGACAGAATGAAAGTTTTTTTTCATACAGTTTTTAAGTCTACATGGCTACAGCAGAAAGAACTTCATTAACCATAGTTGAGACATAATTATTATATTCATTTACATCTAACATGTTTACAACTTCTGATAGTTTCTCATCATCTTCAACAGACACCTCTTGCAATTCAACTCTCGATTGTTTTGGTGCAGTAGCCATTTTAGCTTTAGATTTTGAAAGAAACTGAGCCACATATCCTCTTATCTGTGTAGGATTAAGCCATTCATCTTTCTGAAATAATTTCTGCCCATTTTCATCCGTTGCTTTACGCAATTCTTCAGAGAGTGATTGATAATCAGGACGGGAACCAGTTTTATCACTTGAAATACAAATGTTTTTAAGGTACAGTTTTACATTTTCTGAAAATCTGGTGGTGACTCTTTTTCCTTTCAATGCCCAACCTTTGTTCTTTGTTTGTTGTGTACTTTCCCTGAGTGAGTCAGTGCTGTTTGTATCACATATGTCAGTTTCTCTCCTAAACAGTGAATTTTGATAATCTCTTAAAGATTCACATTGGGAAGCATAAATTTCAACTGCACTGTCAAGACCAGAAATTTGATTGCTTCTGTAACTGTGGTTGCCAAGAGTTAAATGTTTCTCTAGATTAGTGGACTTCACAAACACTTTGTCACAAGAATCATCTGGACAACAATAAAAAGGTGCTTGTGGTGTTCTTTCATCAAGGTTACAATCATCTTCTGATACAGTTTCAGGCAATGTCTCTAATACAGAGTTGTCTTCAATGTTCTCAGCTGAATGGGCTGCTACCTTTCCACTCTTAGGCTGGTTGTTGATTCCAGGAAATGGTTCCAAGACCTAACAGAAAAAGATTGTGTGTTGAAACTTGCTGAAGGTTGAAAATATATAGCTGTCAATTATTTCTTGCCAAGTTAATTTTGTTCCATTTGCCTTCTTTACAAAAATGATTTTGATAAGTGAAAACTTAAGGACAGCTGTAGAGAAGGCAATTACTTATAAGAATATGTTTTACCCGAGTTCACCTAAAACCAATGATAGACTCACCTTCAATCTGTAAACACTGCTGTTCAAAAGTTGTTGCTCATTGATGTTTTTAATCAATTGTCCTTCACCAACATTATATGCTCTTCTCACTGTCATCCCATTTGCTCCAAATGAAAAGTTGTTTAGCATACTTATTCCTGGGATTTTCACCTTAGTTTTTGGCTCTTCCTCCTGGTCTATGGAGATAATGCAGACTTGGGTTCCACGTACTCCCCCATAGCTTTCTAATGCTTTTTTCATATCTGTGGTGCTGATTATATTGTGGCCCTCATTCGCATATTTATACATATGTAAGCGAGATGATCCCGTTTTACTGTCACACAAATCCTTTCCCGATTGTGTCTCACTAAAATTGTACTCTTTGACGTAAATTGGGAAACTTGTATTATTCAGTTGAATAAAAGATACTAAATTTGTGCAGTGATAGCATGCAGCATTATCACTTTTAAGGGAGATCTCTTCTATCTGCGGCTTGACATCTTTCAAATGATGAAGAAGATGAAGTAAAATATTGGCCACGGAAAACCATCCTTGACTTCCCATTTCTAAAATATGGACATAGCACTGCAAGTCCAACTCATTATCATCTGATTTTGTAATAACACATGAGATGTGCCAGCTGAATCCCTTTTTCCCAAAAAACTCTGACTGGGTTTCTCTAAACTGAAAAGGGAGGAATTTCATGGCCCAGTCCATGATTACCAAGGCTTTCTTAGCTGTCAATGTCTTGAGTATATTACTTCTAGCATTATCCTGATGTACAGTTCTCAATAAATGTTTCTTCCATTCTGTTAAATTTCTCTCTGAAATGTCAATTTCATAGTTAATCTCATCCATGACAGCTTCAGGAATGTCCATCTGACTGAATTTTCTCCGAATCAAGTCTGCACAACTATCTACCATTGAACATTTGTCACAGTTTTGTTCATGTGTATGATCACAAGTTGAGGAAAAATTATCATTGGTATCACTCAGAGCGAATATGGTGCAGTGATCTGTACATCCATCCAGTCTGTTCAGATGGGTTTTGTACTCATATTTGAGAAACTGGTTTACCAGCTGCAAAATGTTCGTTAGGGAAATTACATCTGTACTATTCATTCCAAATGTTTCTAATTTTGATGTCAGTTTTATAAGAGTACCTATTGAATTCATTCCCGCGGCTGTAATGTTGTCTAACCCTTGCAGTGCTTTCTGTTTTGAAGCATTACAAACTTTCAATATCCTATACAAAGACGCTCTGCTGAAAGTCTCAAAGCCATTTTCTTTGCAATAACTTTGGTAGGCATCAATTATTCTTGAATGAATGACATTTCTTATCACTTTTGGGATTTGCATTTTTTCATTAGATGAAAGCTTGAGTACAGTTTGTCCAAAACCTACAATACTTGAATACAATGGATTCAACAGGAATTCGATAAAATGTATGACTTTTGGTTTTGTCAGTTTCACTCTGTATATTTTTGGCTGATGAAGTAAATGTCCTGGTCCTTTTACAAGTGCATGTTTTCGGGCGCTATCGATCTTGAACACTGTCAACCCAGGAATCAACTTCTGCAAATCAGTCTTGGTAAAATTGTTCACTATAACTGATAAAATCTGAGTCTGTGTTCTACTATCAGTCACTTTGTTGTAGGCATCAATGACACTCTTTGTAACTGAGTCCAATTCAAGCTTCTCAGAGTTTCTGGTGAACTTTTTCTGGATGCTGTCAAGTAGAAAGGTTTCTTGACCCGGTGCTATAATGGAAAGAATAAGATCCACACATTCCTGGGCCTTCCTAGAATAATAGGATTTCATACTGGTACTAAGAGTATTCCATTCATTTGTTAGCTGACTTTGAAGTGGTTCAAATGAATCAGACAAAATTCTCATAGCAGCATTCAGTTTTTCTCTTGGAGTCCTTTGTGCCTCAAACCAATCCTGACTGTTTGTTTGTTGTGAATTTCCTAAATAATTAAATGTTAAAACTTTACAGATGGATGGATGCTGAACAAAATATTATCTGAAAAGGTCAATTAAACTTTCAACTCTGGTGAGCTAAATATTTAAGCAGAATAGATATATATTCTTTTTTATCTTACCAGTTGTGTTTGAAAACAAAAAATAAAAATTTTCATGAAAAGGTATAATTTATTACAAAATTGATAAAAATTTTGACCTAGAAAATATACAAAGCCCCCCCTTTACTATAGAAAATGTTCTAGGTGATTTCCCACATTTCAGCAAAGTGTATTGTTATACAGAAAATTTACCCCAAAAAAGTTTGAATTGAAAGATAGTTGGTATTGAAAAAAGTGAAAAAAGTTAGGCACTACCCCCCCCCCCCCCCCTGGCACGAAATAGGATTTATATATTGCTATTCCTTGTTAATTTGTATCTAAAACTTTAGAAAATTAGAGGAAACCTATTTAAATTTTTGATAATTTGTTCAAGACGTTTGTGATTTATTAGAGAATTATGTCCGCAGCATCTCTTTGACATTTACGATAACAGTCGAGCTAGTAGAAATCTATCTGCAATAAAATAATTTTACAAGAAGTTATGCTAGCCAGTATTCAATTTTGGCATTTTTGGCGATATTTTTAAATTAAATATCGCTAACAAGTTATTCCGCATTTGAGATAACCTTAATATTATTTTACATCACAAAACCACTAAAATCACTTGTTGCAAAAAATAATTACTGAATTTTAATGACAAATCGCTAAATTTGTGATCTCGCTAAAAATTCTACTTATATGTATACGGTTAAATAATCTGTACATACCTGAATCAGTGTAACTTAGTTGTTCTGGTTCAATTTTCAAACAACTGCGTAGTTGTGCAAATTTTTCTGTAATATAAACGAATAAGTTACTTTTTTATAAATCATGCTAAATAATGTTATTTATCTCAGGTGAAAGTGCCAATATAAAACTGAAAAAATAATATTTAATTGTGTCTGTGGGATTAATTTACCAATTATTATTTATATAAGTAGAGCATGTGGAAAATTTAGAATACATAAACTTGTGAAACAAGTCTTATTGAAACTGTACCAAAAATTTTCTTTTGTTAGTAGCCATGGCAACACTGTCAAAATCAAAAACTAATACAAAGAATAAAAATAATGTATCATACAGTGTACTATTTACGAAATATTTAAAGTTGACCAAAACTGTAAGAGGGTAGCATTTTGATAAATCTGTCTTAAAAAAATACATTTTACGAATGACATTTAATATGATTGATTAGAGTATAGGTATCCATATATAAGAGATATTATTTTGCATTACATTTAAACATGTTTTTCTGTCCTGTTTGTCTGTCAATTGTTGCTTTACTTCCTTTGTAAAATGAGGTTAAATTGAGTATCACTGAATATTGTATGTTTTTTTTTTCAGGATCAGCTGAGATGTTGTTTCACTGGATTATTTAATTGGGCATATAATTGAATAATTCTGGTAAGTTTGTCTTTATTTTGTTTACATTTCCTATGATGGAGACATAATTATGTAAAGTTCTATTTTGAATGTCAATGCTGTATTTATCCTCATTTCATGTGATTTACACTTGTATAACCTGCATGTAACTCAGAGTGCATTTAAATTTCTATGATGGGTCATTCTATGATATTGAATTTAAATCAGAAAAATATTCAGTAAATTTTGGTAAAATACATGGTATCTTATGCATTTCTGTCCCTTTTGACTGTAAATTATTGCTTTACTTACATTGTAAAATGAGGTTAATTGTGTATCACTGAATATGTATGATTTTTTTCAGGATCAGCTGAGATGTTATTTCACTGGATTATTTAATGGATAGACTTATTGGGCATATATTTGGATATCTCTGGTTAGTTTGTCTTGTTTTTTAATTGTTTACATTTCCTATGATGGCCATCTTTGCATTTAACCATGATTATATGGTTAATTTTATTACTGTGTAATACTTATGTGATCTGTTGTCTCTAACTTACATTCATATAAGCACACCCTTATTTAACCTAAAATATATTAACACATGATTAAGGGATCTTCAGAATATTAATAAGTCCTTTTGTATAAATGATATGATTTAATTTCATAATTCATTATGTATGTTACCCATGGCCATGGAATTCAGACTTACTTAATGGTGATCAAAGAGATATTAATTAGGAATCTAATAAGAGAAAAGGAAGGAATTTACAAAAGATTAATCCTAAGTCATTTACTTTTTGTTTTGATTCCAAATATGTGGGATATATGGTATACATTTAATTTCATTTTCACTTTTGTTTCTTAGTAATGAGCTTTTCAAAAAAAAAATGAAGGACTACATGTTGTACTGTGATGATGCTAAAAAAGATGTATTTTTCTGTATGCAGTACTAACAGATATTAAACAAAATTGAATCTGCTGTTAAGAAAAAAGTCTTTTAGTGTCTAAATAATTAATTTGATAATCATTTTATTTGTGATATCAATACAGTAATTGTGCTTTTTTTTATTATCTAAAGATAACATGAACTTTTCTCATCTGGAGTTAATGTTAAAAACAATTTGTTTTGAGATTAAAAACAAACATTTTCATGAACTTTTTTTTTGGCATTGTACATGTTTGTTCAATTTTTAAACATGCATTGTTTCACACAGTACTCTGTCATATTATGATATTAACAAAATGGTTTTATTTTCCTCAACCTGGAAGATATGTTTTGTTCCTAACCATCTATATTCCATTCTCTATGAAGTGAAGCCTGGCTGCTTGTCTTCCTTTGGAAATACACAGTTAGTCAATCAACATAAAAAACACACAAACTTGAAGGTAAAGTTTCAATGAGATACAATTGTATATATTTTATTTATTTATTAATTTTTTTTACATATGCATGTTTATAATTTTGAATTGATATGTAAATGATATATTTAAATAAAAAGGGCTTGGTGGTCATGGTCATTTTTTAGACTATATTGATCTCCTTTAGAAGAAGAAGAGCTTCATTTCAATATATATACAAAAATGCATGATCAAATTTTGAAACTAAAATGTATGAAAGTTTTCTTTGCCAAATGATAGTTAACAGCTGAAGATAGCATATCTATAGAATAAGTTAAATATGACTAATTTGTAAAATCCCAGCTTCCTTAATATCATAGTTGGTAAAGATAGCAAGTTTTGACTCCAATTGCTGATGTAATTCCAGAATTTCTCATTCATATTAGGGGAGATCCGTCCAATTCTGGACACTTTTGTCATGTTTTAATATGTAACACCCAGCAAACGAAAATAAACACTCAACACACTCTGATTTCAAGTGGTAAAGTGTGGAAACACTTTTTGGCAACAAAATGCAATGAATATCATCATGAAACACAATTAAATATCTTTTATTGATAATAAAATGAATTCAGGTGGTGAAATAGTGCAAGTCCGGACAACATGGGGGAATTCCGGACAGAGGCGGGGTAAAATCCGGACAGGAGAGCAATATGTGCTTTGAAAAAAAAAATTGTGAGAAAATACATTCCAACAACATGCCACTTTGTTAGACAAAGCATGCTTGTTTTACATTACTTAGCATGTATATTGCACATTTTCACGAGAGAGAGAGATGCCGGTTAGGGACTTGCATAGAAATGATATTATAGAGCCCTCCCCCTTCCCAAATTTATTTTTATGAAGAAAATTGTTTAATCGTCAGAAAGAGTAATTAATTAAATAAAAACAATAATTCAGACACTGGACTAACTTTTTTCTTGGGTCTTTAATATGGGCCGATGTGTCAATAATTTTGGGTCGACCCGTCCAGGCCTATAGGTGTCAACCGTCACAGGCCGAGGTGTCGATGGGCCGAAATGTCTGCTACCCATAAAACCAGCGTCCGGAATTCCCCCACCTAGAAAAAAATCAGCGGGGGAAATCGGAACACATTGTTTGATAAATTTAATGAAAAAATTAACATTATTTTGTATTATTCATCATATTTTTTCTTTTTAAACATATGCTCTCTCACATAAGAAATTTATAATAATAAATGGAAATCAATATTTATCTTAGCTGTTGTTTTAATTCTTATGTCAGATTGCCCTTAATTTGATCAAATTTTGCCGCCTAATGCATTTCATTGACATAAAAGTCCAAAGTCTAACTTTTGACGTTATTATAGCATTCAGAATAACCTAGAATCATTATAATGTTTTTAAAGATAAGATTAGATC
>NW_026922851.1:0-20749 GCF_032062105.1 Saccostrea cuccullata | reverse complement strand
CACTATATATAGAATTCTGTTTACAAAAGTGTCCCACCTCCGCGTCAACTGGAGCGTTATTCGCGCCTTTAAAATAAAAGAGTTCCTATCTCGAAACTGGCGTATTTATTTCTCAAATTTGATAAATCTGTAGGCACATTTCATTTACTAGATCTTGACCTTAAATCATGAAATTAAATTATTTTCTGGATGACACATGTGAGTTATGGCTGTTGAAACATATGGGGATAGTATGGAAACAGTATTCAAGGTGAAAAAGTCAATAAACAATTTTACAAAATAGGCTCAGAACAAACACGGACCTCCAAAATATTATAAATAGGATCAGGTGAGAAACGAAAGGAATCAGAAAAGCGAGCCTAATATGCGTGAAGAAAATGCATGAAGAGCTGGTGAACATTATACTGACCATTAATTAAACCTATAAATAGTTTCAGTACTGATCTCCCTAGTTCATCGCATTTTTTCTAAAACAATTACCTTTTATAAAAGAGCACACACTTTCATTTCAATAAAACAGTTAAGCTTTATGTAAAAACAATCATGATGATATTTGAACATTGCTTTCATTTTTAATATGTCACGTTTCCGATAATAGTGACATACTCTGCCACTGATTCTTTAATAAATAAACATTGAGTGATAGACTAAAAAGTTCTACATTTACGCGCTATTTATTTGAAACATCTAGCAATAAGTGTGTGAAATACATTGAAAAAGCACTGGACATAAGCTTAGTTACTTGTAAATAACATGTCTTCTCAGCTCTCTGTCTGCATATCCGCGTCTATGCGCACATGGGCGTCTAAATTACGAGTCCAACCTGTGAATACACTGTAGATTCTTTATATTGTATTTCGTGGCCACGAATTGTATTTCATACCCACAAATTTTTATTCGTGGCCACGAATTTTATTTCGTTCCCATGAATTTTAATTTCTAGACAACGAATTTTATTTCATTCCCTCGAATGTTTAATTTGTGGCTAGGAATTAATAAAAAAAATCTCATATTCTCATACTAGGATATTTTACTTGAAAAGGACGTTAATGGTAATCTAGCAACCAAGCTATATGATTAAGGTGATGACTTTAACTTTTCTATCGTCAACTTTCCTTACTTATGCAGCAATTTACCTTCATCACCTGAATAGGGAGTGCATATATCTCAGTTGATTCGATTTGCAAGAGCTTGCCCTACGTATGAACAATTTCAAGAATATCAGTAGTCTTGTTTGAAATGAAAAGATAAAGCTGAAAACATTTATTTAGAAAAAGGAGTCATTCTTTGAAGAAAGAAATTTGCTTTGTCTCCATTTCCATTATATTTACGAATAATATATGCACTTGAACAATGATCCTTTAACTCATATTTGTCCTCTTTAAAACACTACCTTTGTACAGTTATGACATACTTGCAAAATGGTAATAAAATTATTTTCAACAAAAATAAAAATGATATGGATTCTTTTGATAAGAGACAAAAAAAAAACAAGAAAAAAGTACTTTAAGGTAAGTCACTCCTCAGCTTTTTACACAAGTTCACGCAGAAGCTTTTACTTCAAAACTACTTATCAATATTCAATTTTTATGACATATTTATATTCAACAATGTTAATTTTTTAACATTCAATGGAAAAACTGCTCAAAAATCAACAAACAGGCAAGATTTATGAGGGACTATTTCTTTTGGTGGAAGGATATTTAGCAGAAGATTCTGCAAATCTGCACATTTATAAAATTCATTGTAAAGGAAATTTAGCCTCACATACTTTTACTTGGAGAATATTTTCCGTTTTGATATCGCTAAAAATATTTAATATATGTCTTCATTTTTTTTTTAGACTAAGTTTTACACCTTCCCTCAACAAACTTTCCCAAAAAATGAAAATATATGAAAGAAGTCAATGTCAAATTTACAGCATTTTTAGCCTAAAATTCACATATTTTGACAAATATTTCAAAATTAACATCACTGACCCCACCTTTTTCTTTCTTTATTTTAAACTACTCGATACTTGTGACTGATCAGCACTCAAGTCGTAAAAAGTTTGATAAAAGAATTGTCTATTAAGTTTTTTAATGCCCCAAATTATGTTATTTTTTAGTGCAAAAAGGTCAAACAATAATTTACGCACATTAATTTGCAAGATGTTTTTAATGTTAAATATTATTCAAACTATTTTACAAAAAATAAGATTATATTTATTGCCTTGATAACATCCAATCAAATATAAAAAGGGTTAAAGTAATTAACCAAAGAGATGAAATTTAAGTGCAAAAAGGTCAAGTTAAATGTACCATAGATCAGTAGTATGCACACTGACCCCTATTTTCTTTGCAATTTTGAGTTACACTTTATGAGTACTTATCAAAAATATACTTCTCAAAAAATCCTTGATATAAAAAACTTGAGGAGTGACTTACCTTAAAGTACAGAAATTCAAGATAAGTCCTTTATCTGCACTTGAAGTATATTGAACGAATAACTGAATTATTATATAAGTCATTGTATTCATTGTGAAGCCTCTCTTGTAATGAGTTATCTTGTAGAAAGAAATATCTGGTGATTATACATTCTACAAGTAATCTGTATCCTTGTTAGACACAAAGTTAACAATCACTAATTGATCAAACATTTCAAACTGTAAATAATGACTTATCATTAGCTTAGGAGTATGAGCTTTGTTCATAAACTTTCTGTATTAGATTATGAACTTTGAGATAAAAAGAAAATGGTTGTATCTCTTTTGTATATTTCAACATCACCTGTTAAGAAAAGTCCATTAAAAATTATATATATTAAAAACCCTCAAAGGAACTAAAGGACAAGAAAAGATTAATATTTTAGGAAATCGTCTTTCTTATTGTATATTTTTGAGAATCGTGGCTAACAGGGCATTGAATAGGAGATGTCAAAATTAAACAGAGGAACGCCTAGTGAAAATAGTGTTTTTTTTTTTTTTTTTAGAATTTCTATTTACGAATAGTAGATAGAAATATATTTAAACTTATATTCCTAGAAATAATGGAGGTACCCTATCTTGAAAAGCACTGAAATAGCTCCAGTATGTACAACCTTACATGATAATTTTTTTAATGTTAAGAATCACTTTTTTAAGAGTTTAGAGTTTCCTTTCTAGGAAATCGTGGTTTCATCTAAATAAGTTGATATTTCATATTAACTTAATTTTGTTGAATCAAACGTAATTCCTAAGTCAAAGAAGGTACCTTATGAACATAAGATATTTTTTCCCCTAAAATTACCTACTTCCCCATATTACCGTTCGCCAACCCTACATTCACTGTTTATTCAGAGTGACTGTTTACCGTTCTAATGGGAAAGTAGAAGGTTTCAGGGACCGCACACCTCTATAAGTCAGCTACCTTACAGGAAGGTATTGCTATCTAAAGCCTCATTACAATGTAATATTTGAAAGTATTTTTTTCTGACAAAGCTTTGTTCTCCTGAGTTTTAATTATATTTGTTGTGTGAAAGCGACTATAATTACTCACCTCAAATTTTTGACCGATATTTTTTGACCGATATTTTTCGACGTCGAGAACTGTAATCGACCACCATGAAATGATACTTTGTGATCATGAGAGATCTTCGATATTATTTTCAAGGGATCTTTATGATTCTCTAAAAATTCGAAGTATCCATAAGTTTTGAAATTGGTTTGAATTAGATTTATGAAAATGATAGATCATGAAAGAATTCAAAATTCTAGAATAAAAGAGCCTTAAGTTTATGGAAATATCAAATCATTACTTTCGTTAAAAAATTTTTCAACAGCAAAGTCATCAAAGATTTCATTAAGAGGGTTATTTACCCTTAAAAAATATCGTCTACGGCGCTCACTCCGATTTTCAGATTTTTTTTTAAATAAGAAGAATCACATCAGATTGTGTAGGCTGTACGATCTTATATTGTCAGAAAGATTAAGCCAATGAAATTACGAGAAGCAAACATTGAGACACATATATTTTGCTTGTGTAGATCTTTTGAGTTTATTGTTACTTTAAGATAGTTCGTCCATGGACAAAGAAAATTATTCTTCAAAGGCCTATCAAGCAATCATAAACCCTCAAATTAATTGGCATAATTTTTGTAAGAAAGACCAAAGGCATACAGAGGTATATAAAGTATTAAATATAATATAAAAGCATTCATCACCATTCCCGTTCATTCCGTAAATTTTGTGTCCTTATTTTTCGGTTTAGTTTTCCCTTGTATAACTGCATTTCATGCAGTCTGCGCGAGGTTGACGCACAAGTATTTTTTTTCTTTTATGAAACTTTTATTCATAGATAGCGACAACTGGTTAATTTTTTCATTGAAAATTGTCTGAGTATTAGATTAAACTTTATTATCTATATGATCAGTAATTTTCTTTATGCAGTACAGTACTTGCAACACACAATCGATGATATTTTTAGATTCAAAATCCTCAAAGCTGTTAAAATGTCAGTTTTATGTTTAACTTTGCACAGTAATGTTTTTGATTTTTGAGCCGGACAATCTGTTAATGTTTTTTTTTTAAATCATTGATGTGATGTGTAATACTGTGGTTTCATAAATATTCGTTGAGCACTAATTTTCAAGGATTTCGTTGTTGAGCAGATCCACGAATTTAAATGTTCATTGAATTAAGAAATATGTTATTTATTTATATAGGCAATACTTTTGTCCACGAAATTACGAACCCTCGAAAGCACGTGTTTTACAAAATCAACGAAAATTAATGAAACCACAGTAGTTTACATAAGAATCTGAAATCAAAGACTTAAATATCTGGATTAATTTCGTAATGTTTTTCTTGGATTTATTTTATCATTACGTGAACCAGAATTTCTGAACCTTCATAAATAAATTTGTATTTTATTTTGAACAGTTTTAACAGAAAAGCTATGTCTCAGAAAAGCTGTGTCTCACACGAGAATTACGTCGATTCCAGAACAGCAAAAACACGCTCTGCATATTAACAATTTCTAAAACGAGGTAGAGTATTGCAAAATAAGTTGGAATCATCATTCTCGTTTATAGGCTTCATTTCGTAAGTTCTACCGTTCTATTGTCGATACAATGACCTTGACAACAAAAACAACTTATCATTAATTCAACATCTGACTTAAGTTTTTTTCCTACTTATTGTGCAAACGTATCACATGTTTTTGCGTATCGAATCATCTGTGATAACTTAACTTCGTATGAACCTGTATATGGGAAGTTAGATTCTATTATTGACAAAAGTGAAGGAGAAATTTCAAGAGTACAGTGCAACAATTTATTCGAGAACTGGTGTAAATCAGATGTGGATACTTAAAAATTCCAAGGAAGTTTTGAAACACAAGCTTTTAAACGTACGACTTCTCTACTTTACACAAAATCATTCTCTATGCTTAATTAATGTCCAGGTTTTCTGAAATCATAAAAATCGGGAAGGGGGGGGGGATAGAAAAACGAATTTTACTACCTCGTCATCAATGCACAAATTATTTTGTCTAAAAAGATTCTGATTGCAAACAAAAGTACTCTTAATTAACATCAAAAAGATTTGTCTGATTGACAATATCTATGTGGTGTTTGGAGACCAGGTTCTACAATAATAAATGTCTACCAGACAATAACGAGATCCTAGAAAAAAGGTGCCTTTTTGTTTCGAATGATGTAAATTAATGCAGAAACACGTGCATTTCCCGAACATGAAGTATACGGCAGGTGTGACAGGTCAGCAGGGGATGCTTACTCCTCCATGGCACCTGATCCCACCTCTGATGTTTCAGAGGTCCGTGTTTGCTCTGCTCCTATTTTCTATTGTTTTATGGACTTTGAGATTAAATACTGTTTGTTATCTCCATATCCTTCTTTGAGCTGTAATCATGTAATGACCCATATTGTTTATGGGTTGGAATAGTGGTATCGTACACTATACTACATTCATAGTCATAGAGCCATGTTACGCATGCAAGTCTATAAAGCAAGGAATGAAATGCTAAAGAAAATGGTTCATTTTAAAAATATGATATATGTCAAGTCGCAGAATCAAAGGTACTTACCATCCATATTTTGAAACATTGAGTTAGGAGTGTACAAAACTAGAAGTTTGAATGTTTTCTCACTACCAGGTGCAAGATATATTATAATTAATTGTTTTACGTTCAGGAACGCACTTGTACAATGTAACTTGTAGAGCAGCACAATGATAATTTTAACCCTATTTTTTTATTTAACATAACTTGAGGCAGTTTACGCTTTATAAATCGCAAAGCAGTGTAGACAGCAACTGTTCTTCCAAAATGGCTTCAATTTGAGCATATTTAAAAGAAACGTCAAGCTGATTACTACGTTTTGAGGTAACTCATTTTGACATAGGCAACTTTTAAGACATACATGTACACAATTTTTTTTCCATGTGTTACAACTTAAAATTAAATTATTATTGGCTACATAATTGTGCAGTTGAAATGTACAGCGATACACATATGATGTGCATCTCTCTTACTCTCTCTCCTATAAGTTTGGAGCTGCGTTTCATAAACTCATTAGAAGAAAAACTCACTTCGTACAAATGTACACCGTTACAAATCAAAAAAACATAATAAAGCGAGTGTGACATTGCAATATGTATATATATATAGTGTATATATATAAGAAGGAAAATGTTGTAAGGTAGAATTATCAGACAAACTATCACGGTTACCTGAACAATAATTTCGTGACTTCAGGAATACGGCAATGGAAATGAATCATTCGACATTAGATACAAAAATTAACGTGACTCATGAGGATCCTTTTGGAGAAAGCGGACGTTATATCTATCCTACTTTTGGCGTTATACTGTGTATTTCAATTCTTACCAACTTTGCAGCAAGCATCATTTTGGTCAAAGACAAATATCTCCGAAAGCGCAGTCAGCATTTGGTGTTTCTCATCATCTCGTGCAGTGAAATACTTTTTGACTTTTTGTATCTTTTTCTAATAACATACACACAATACGGTGAGTACGCTTGTATGATGATTTTTCTTCTGTTCATCACTTGTAGACATAACATTTTCCTCCATCTCATTTACATATGCCTTGAGCGCTATTGCGCTTTAAAGACTAGCTGGAACCGAGCCTTTATTTTGATGACTGGGGTGAGAGCGCGACTGGTTTTTCTTGGATTTTCTGTGTTGATTTCTACTCTTATTTTTTTACCATTGTTCCTCTCCCATGCTCGGAAAAATACAACAGGATGTGGGGCTCTGGTATTGTTTCAAGATAAAATAAGCTTATTATTCGATATTACCAGAACATTATTTTCACTCGAGATCATTATCATGTCTATAATGTACTTGATAATTTCACACAAAATCAAAACTCGCATCACATCCCAAACATCAAATGGTGCATCCAACATTGTGAAGAATAATGTGAATATGTCAAATTCAAAATGTCACAAAATAAAAGTTAATCAAATAAACCAATGTTCGTCTAATGCCACATCTTTGACAGACCAACCAGGCGGTTCATCATCAAATCAAGGAAATGCCACATCTTTGACAGACCAACGAGGGGGTTCATCATCAAATCAAGGAAATGCCACATCTTTGACAGACCAACGAGGGGGTTCATCATCAAATCAAGGAAATGCCACATCTTTGACAGACCAACGAGGGGGTTCATCATCAAATCAAAGAAATGCCACATCTTTGACAGACCAATCAGGGGTTTCATCATCAAATCAAGGAACCTCACGATATCAAACAGGTTCTAAAGAACCTTTGGATCTCTCTGGTCGAGGAGTCATTCGTACCCGACATGGACTTAAAACTGAACCAACAAATTCTGAACGAAAACAAGTCCTTCTTTTTTCGTCTCACACTTCTGCGAGAAATCCCAACCAGACAAATGCTGGGATGGGAAGTAATTGGAAGTTAAAAGCATTCAAAATGTTACGATCTACTCTCATCGCGACAGTATTTCCTTCCCTACCAATGATAGTTGTGCAAATTCTCTCTTTCGCTAATTCTTCTATATATACTGACGAAAAACTGAGTTCTGCATTAGCTTTGTGCAACGTAATACATGCGATAATATTTTCTTTCCTTTTTATCTTAACTGTCAAGCCGGTAAAATGTTGTCAGTGTTGTTAATGTTTATCAAAAATTGTGAGAACACAATGTCATGCTAATGTATTTACTTAAATAAATTTATTGATTGGCCTAATTAATTATCCGTTTTGTTAAATTTATTTATTTCAGAAATCTTACTGTGTTATCATCTTTTGCATTTTCAAAATTTTACGAGAACACAGGGGGCGGATCTAGGTTCAGTACACCCAAAAGGAAACACGCCTCGAAATATTTCGAAAAAATCAATATAATGTAGATATTATTTTTATTAGCATGCGTTTTAATTTAATGGGAATTCTAATATTGCATGTGTATGTATGAGGTGTCTGCCCAGTTCAACCAAAACAACTTCACTTACATCACCTGTTTGTCATGTGACATGTTTAACATTAGAAAAATATTTTTCTGGTTACAAAGATCGGAAAATTGCTCACGTTGAAATTAATAGTGCTTTATTTAAGACAAATTCCATAGCCCAGAAAGTGCTGAGAGCATTTGTACAGTTTTACCGTGACGTCATGATCGATTTACCGAAGGTACATGTATGTACATGTATCTATCATGGAAGTCCTTAACCTAGATGTGTACAATTGTCACAAGTAAGGTGAATTATTTGAACTTTAGAAAATAAATATTAGTCACCATTTCATTTCTTTACTAGGAAATAAACATGTCTGCAAATCATTAATGCATTTAGAGTTAAATTCTAATAAAGGCACTACATGTAATTGAAAGCATCTAAGACCAGATGATACAAACAATTTTTTTCTTTGGAAGAAACTTAATAAATTCTTCTCCTAAGAACTGGAAAAAAATTAGACTTAGAAAACATGATTCATATTTCAATTAATTTACAAGTGCGAACAAAATACAGTTAAGGTTTCCGGATGAAAACAAATTTCAGAATATGCTGAATTGGTGCTGAGCGTGTAATATAAACTTAAGGGATATATTAAAAGTTAGGTGAATTTTATTAGAAAAAGTAAAATGGTAAAATCAGCCTATGTGATCTTGGTGTTTTTTCTATGTTTTATCCTAAACTTCACCTCTCTTGTTTTTTTTGTTTTTTTTTTTTTTTTTTTACATTTTTAGCACCGCATTGGTCAGAGAGTCTGCTGAGGATTAGCGAAGAAAAAATCGTTTACAGATATTTTCAAACAATTATTTCCTTTTTTCTTTTTCTTGACAACGGCTCACTTTTTGATTTCCTTGGGCCGAGATATTTATCTGAAAATTAATTTGAAAAAGATCCCTCACTGCTCAATGTTCATGAGATCAGGTATAGGTAAAAATAAAGTCAGTCCTTCACCGGCAAGCCTTAAGTGGTGGCGCCTTTATATGAGTGAAAATTTCTCGAAAGGGATATTTAACATTATTATACTTTCATGTTAAATACTTAAATATGATTGGTTTAGATACAGTTAACAATCCGTTCGATTACCCTGAGCCTTAGAAACACACGTGACAACGGGTAACACAACAGTTATGCCACAAGCATGGAAATTATGCGCGTACGGTTCACCATAGAATTCTACAAACGTCAGTTGCGCGTTTGAAAGAACCGGAGTTAACTTGACGTCATTAAAAGCTTGCGCTGTATATCGCTTACTTGAAAACAACAAACGACAGACGATACATGCTTGCGAGTGTAGGAAACATGCTTGCAAGCCAGAAATAACGAAACTTTATATGATAAATGACTCTAATTCGAGTATCAAACAAACATTAAGGAGATTAGTGACCCGGTGAGTGTGAAAGCTTTCTATACATAAACGTAAAGATGATCGACGGTTTTTTTTTTTTTTGCTGACGTCCTAAAGACATTCAGTATAATAAAATAAATGGTGCCTGTTTTGGAGGGTAACATTTGAAATTGACACCCCTCGGAAAGCCATTGTCAACCTCCGCTGACGCGGCGGTTGACAATGTTTTTCCTTGGGGTGTCAATTTCAAATGTTACTCTCCAAAACAGGCACCATTTATACAATGTTCAAACAAAATTTATATAAACAAAACTGTTTTAAGGTGAATATACGGTTTTCCTCATCTACACATGTCAGTTCTTCTTCCTGAATAGTCAGAATTATTCATTCGAGATTACTTCTTCAAAAATTTTTTTTAATAAGATTTAACCAATTCAGATGAACAGTTGGGGGAGAGTTAAAAAAAATCTCTATTCTGTGACAAAATGTTATTGGCAAATTAAGTAACGTCAAACAAGCGATGTCAAAATCATAAGTTGAAATTCTAGCAAAATGAAGACAACGATTAAACCCTTCAATTTACAGTATTCTTTTTCAAAAAAAAAAAAAGAAATGCAATGAAAAAAAAACAAACAAATTGAATGGGTTGTAAGCTCAAGTGAGCTTTCGAATCATCCCCGACCGGTATCCTTCTGTCTGAAAGCCGGTCTGTTAATTTCATATTGTCGACTACATACAAAAACAACTCGACCATTTAAGAAAAAAAATTAATTGGCAAAAAACAACCTAAAATAAAGGGATTTTTTTTTTTTTAGAATTATTCAGTATTGAAGGGTCAAGTCCATTTCAATGGGAAGATAATCAATAAGGTGGAACATTTAATTCAAAGAGGTATTTGGGTCATTAGAATTATTCCTCAAGAGTCGTAATTCAGAAAATGTAAAAACTTATGAGGAAAAAATTGAAAAATTTTAATTTTTCTAATTGAATTTCTGATTATATCATAGCATACTGAGTTTTTTCGAAATCTATGCAAAATTGAAAATCTTTGTTTCATGTGTGTGTTAGATTATCGCCATGGTGGTCCTACCAGTGAGACTAGAGATATCAATGTTAAAAATTTAAACTCTATTTTTCTAAACCATTTAATGCTGAACAATGTCAGATGTTCAATCACCCAAAAATGGTTTTGCAATACTTAGATTATATATCATTTTAAAGGCACAGACAGAGAAGTTATTTCACAGTTAAAAAAAATAGGTATTTAGAAATACAAATATTTAATAAGTTGCATTCACAGTGCAGGTTATTTTATTCCACGCATTCTATTTATAATCACTTTTCAGTTCCTTTTCTTCTATCCAATGTATGTAAGTACCTACGTTTTAAATAATTTAGAAATGATTCAAGTTTGATATATCATCAGGAAATGGAGTGATGTGGTTACATGATCAAAATCTGTAAATCCCGAGGGTTGCATAGAAAAGTCAATCATGCATTTATCTTCTTCATTTTTTTACAATTCCCTAACAAAAAAAATACTATAGTTAACTATAGTTAACTATAGTAAATCAAAGTGTCAAAGTTTTCGTCAAAGTTTTTCAAAGTGTCAAAGTTTTTGCCAAAGTTTTTCAAAGTGTCAAAGTTTTTCAAAGTGTCAAAGTTTTCGCCAAAGTTTTTCAAAGTGTCAAAGTTTTCGTCAAAGTTTTTCAAAGTGTCAAAGTTTTCTCCAAAGTTTTTCAAAGTGTCAAAGTTTTCGTCAAAGTTTTTCAAAGTGTCAAAGTTTTCGCCATTTTTCAAAAACCAAAGTTTTCGCCAAAGTTTTTCAAAGTGTCAAAGTTTTCGTCAAAGTTTTTCAAAGTGTCAAAGTTTTTGCCAAAGTTTTTCAAAGTGTCAAAGTTTTTGTTAAAGTTTTTCAAAGTGTCAAAGTTTTCGCCAAAGTTTTTCAAATTGTCAAAGTTTTCGTCAAAGTTTTTCAAAGTTTTTGTCAAAGTTTTTCAAAGTGTCAAAGTTTTTGTCAAAGTTTTTCAAAGTGTCAAAGTTTTCGCCAAAGTTTTTTAAAGTGTCAAAGTTGGCGATTAAGTTTTTCTATGTGTTAAAGTATCCAAGTTTTCGATAAAGTTTTTTTAAATTTTCAAAGTTTTCGATAAAGGTTTTCAAAGTTTTCGATAAAGTTTTTAAAGTGTCAAAGTTTTCGATAAAGTTTTTCGAAGGGTTAAAGTATCCAAGTTTTCGACAAAGTTTTTCAGTGTTAAATTTTTTGATAAAGTTTTTCAAAGTATCCAAGTTTTTGATTAAGTTTTACAAAGTTTCAGAGACTTTGATAATGTTTTTCAAGTTTTAAAGTTTTCGATAAAGTTTCTCGAAGAATTAAAGTTTTTGATAAAGTTTTTTAAAGTGTCAAAGTTTTCAATAAACTTTTTCAAAGTTTTAAAGCATCCAAGTTTTCGATAAAGTTTTTTGAAGTATCCAAGTTTTCGATAAAGTTTTTTGAAGTATCCAAGTTTTCGATAAAGTTTTTTGAAGTATCAAAGTTTTCGTCAAAGTTTTTCAAAGTGTCAAAGTCTTCGCCAAAGTTTTTCAAAGTGTCAAAGTTTTCGCCAAAGTTTTCAATAAACTTTTTCAAAGTTTTAAAGCATCCAAGTTTTCGATTAAGTTTTTCGAAGTATCCAAGTTTTCGATTAAGTTTTTGGAAGTATCCAAGTTTTCGATAAAGTTTTTGGAAGTATCCAAGTTTTCGATTAAGTTTTTCGAAGTATCAAAGTTTTCGTCAAAGTTTTTCAAAGTGTCAAAGTTTTCGCCAAAGTTTTTCAAAGTGTCAAAGTTTTCGCCAAAGTTTTTCAAAGTGTCAAAGTTTTCGCCAAAGTTTTTCAAAGTGTCAAAGTTTTCGTCAAAGTTTTTCAAAGTGTCAAAGTTTTCGCCAAAGTTTTTCAAAGTGTCAAAGTTTTCGTCAAAGTTTTTCAAAGTGTCGAAGTTTCCGCCAAAGTTTTTCAAAGTGTCAAAGTTTTCGCCAAAGTTTTTCAAAGTGTCAAAGTTTTCGTCAAAGTTTTTCAAAGTGTTAAAGTTTTTGTCAAAGTTTTTCAAAGTGTCAAAGTTTTCGTCAAAGTTTTTCAAAGTGTCAAAGTTTTCGTCAAAGTTTTTCAAAGTGTCAAAGTTATCACTATAGTAAATCAAAGTTTTCAAAGTGTCAAAGTTATCACTATAGTTAACTTTAGTAAACTATAGTTAACTATAGTATTTTTTTGTTAGGGTTGTTTTGGTATTTGTAGGTTGGTCAGGCCATTAAGTAGTTGTGAAGCCCTGGGGGCTTTTCAGAAGATTTTGATAACATGTACGAATAAAAAATGGTCACAGTTTTCCCCACATCAATGCCTCTTATGAATATCATGAAGAAAGAGTAAATTTATATGCCTTATATTTCAAAAACCATTGCATTATTCATTTATATTTAGGATGTTCAAAAAAAAAAAAGGTTTTCTTTTTCTTTCTATAAGCAATGACCTTTTCCCCCTTCTAAGTAATATGCTTCTTTACGCTAGATGCGAGGTGATGTATATGTTAGATTTTGCAACATGGCATTGAATTATCGTTGTAATCAATTTCATTTTCTTTGTGATCGTATTGTTTTTTTTTCACTTACTGTTTAGTTAACTAACACAGGCTCTATGATAAGTCTCTGCAGAATAAGATATTAAAAAAGAGAAATTTGAAATGTCAACATGACAACAGAGGAAGTGTTTGAGCTATTCTATAATTACTTATTAAAATGGTGTTGTAAGTTTTTTTTATATCGTAATCGTAAAAATTTATACCAAAGAACATATTTAAATCCGAATCTTTTGAAGCTATTAGAATTAACAAATTTTACAAAAGTACCACCCCAAAAGATTTTTATCTTTTAAGTCAAAAACGAAGGGTCTCAATAATAGAAGGAGTATTTCGAAATACAATATCTTTTCTAGATTGAGTTTCAATGCGGGTTATTTGAATAACTGTTTGTAAGTATCTTTGTGTATGTGATCTTTAACACATTCCTTTGTATTGGAGAACACTGCACTTTTAGTTAACGAGTTCAGCTGTAAGTGTGTGAAGCTAGTCTGAAATAATAATTGCCCAACGAACAATAAATGAATTTCTTAAAGTACAAAACTATAAAAGATTTAGATTAAAAAAAAAATCTTAGAAAATACTGTACGTTTTTTTAAGAATACTTATGAAAAAAAAACGGTAAAAGATGTTTCAAGATACTGACACTAGCTGAAAACGCAATCAATTTAATTTCTACTGACTCCTATTCTTCAAATCCTGTCTGCCCCTTTTCTCTCTTTCATTAATATTATTCTCCCCTTCTTCCTTTTCAACCATCCAACTTTTCCATCTTCCATTTTTCATCATCATTATTCTATCCTGCCTCTTCCACACTCATATTCCCTCTCCTCCCTCCACCACCATTTTATTTTATCCGCCTCCCTTTTCCACAATCTTATCATCAACACCCCCTCTTCAATCAACCTATTTCCCCTCCTCCCTCTTTCAACATCCTATTCTCTCCTACTCCCTAATCCAACATGTTATTCCGCCTCCTCTCTCTTTCTTAATTCTATCCCCTTCTCCGATTGGACAATAGTTTTCCCACTCCTCCCTCCACCACCATCTTATTTTCCCCTACTCCCTCAACCACCATTTTAAATTTCCCCGCCTCCTTCTTCCACAATCCTATTCCTCTCCAATCATCTTATTGCCCCTCCTCCCTCTTTCACAATCCTATCCCCTCCTCGACAAATCCCCCCCCCTCCTTAAACTACTATCTTATCTTTCCTCCTTCATGTTTCACCATCCAATCCTCTCCTCCCTCTTTCACAATCCTACATGTATTATCCCCTTCCCCTCTTTCACCATCCTTAGTTTTCTCCCTTTCCCGATCTTCCATTATCTTATACTGCCATCTTCTCTTTTCCACCATCTTATTCTATTCAAAATATCTTCATCATGATCTTTAAGTATGCTTTGTTACAACGCGAAATTTAATAACAACGCTAAATGTTATAAACCTGGATCATAACATTTTGCGTTATTACATTTTGCGTCGAGATAAACGCAAAATGTAATAACGCGATTTTTAAATTTATTACATTTTGCGTTGAGATCAACGCAAAACGTAATAAAGTCCTTTTTCGTTGTTACATTTTGCGTTATTTTATTTTTGCACTGAAGACAACGCAAAATGTAATAAGCAATATATAATAAAACAAAATATAATTAATTTTTTGGACCGCGTTTAACAAAAAAGATCATAAAATTGATTCAATTATATTCATGTAATCATAATGGGAAACACGCTGTTAAAATATTTAGAACTAAAACAATGAGACCAACGTTAGAGCTTTTACGAACATAAATACATCTAAAAGTATCGTTTTTCTGACTCTGATTTTAGTAATATTGAATGCACTGTGCTTTAAAATTATACAGAATTAATTTCACTTTGATTGGCATATTTTTATAGTCTTTTTAAATTTCTAACCAATAACACATATTTAATTACCAAAGATTGACCATAGATTCATTAAAAGCTATTGATATGCATATTTGGCATGTATACATTGGTTAACAAATTAGAAGTGTATGTATGTGTCAAGCGAGAAGGTGCAGGGATAGGGTGGGATGTTTACTTCGTATGTTTATTATTGCATCATTGTGGACATGCAGAAACAATCCATTTTATCAAAGGATGGAAAGAGAGTGATATAATTTTGTTTTCGCTTGTCTGCAATGCTGGGGATTTGCCTGGAACAGTATGGCATCATTATTGTCAATAACCCCTTCCCGCTATAAATTTACACCAGCCCGTACAAATGAATATTTTTTTTTAGATTCATTGCATTTGTCTATATAAAAAAAAGCAAAAGCATAATGGTCAATTCCCCCCAACAACCCTGCCCACAGATGCGCGTTTCTAATTGCAACAACTATAATTTGAATACATTTATGAAATTGATTGGAAATACATGTAGCTACTAGTAATCAAATCAATATATAATAAAATTTATTAATTGTAAGAAATTGTGTATATCTAATTTTTTATTTTGTTTTATTTTCTGTTCATCAGCCACTACAACATTGAAAATTGTACTCAATGTAGCTAACGAAAAAATGTGTTATTACATTTTGCGCCCCTGCCTTTGCTTAGTCTCAACGCAAAATGTAACAGCGCAAAATGTAATAATAAAAAATCGTGTTATTACATTTTGCATTGAACGCGACGCAAAATGTTATAATCCCCAAAAGTGTGTTGTTACATTTTGCCTTATTACATTCTGCGTTTATTTCAACGCAAAATGTTATAACACAAAATGTAATAATCCAGGTTTATTAAATTTCGCGTTGTTATTACATTTCGCGTTGTTACTATGCTTTATTCAAATTTGATTCAATAAACTCACTTTTCATGTCGTAAAAAAGTGTAGAAAAAATAACAGTAACAACATTTTTTACCTTTAAGTGCATTTTTGATGAGGGCGCAAATAGAACTTTGAAGACATTGAAATTTTATATATGTTTATGTACATTACAGTCTGTGCCATATTTTACGAAAGTTCCTGATGGGATTGTTCCAGGGAGATCCATAATCATTAAAGGCGTGGTGACGGCAGATGACAGGTACATGATATTCTATCTTGTGCACATCTTATAACTAAAATGTTTAAAAGCATTAACTGAGCTAGAATAATTAAGCTCAGGTAAACAAAGGATTTTTTTTACATTATCTTGAAAAAAAGAATCGAATCATTTACAAAAACCAGGTCACTGAATATTATCTGAGGGTCAAATCTGCAAAATAGTTTAGAAAAAATTAAAAGAAAAAAAAACACAATTACATATAGACAATGATAAATCCATGAAATACAAATCTTCTCTGTAGATTTGCGATCAACCTCAAATGTGGGGAGGACTATGGCTTCCATTTTAACCCTCGCCCAAGCCAGGGCTGTGTTGTGATGAACCATTGTCAGGGTGGATGGGGGCCGGAAGAGAGGATTGATGGAAGCATGTTTCAGCCCGGTCAACCTTTTGAAATCTGTATACATGTACAGCCGAATGAATACACGGTACAAGTTAAACATATTGTTAAATCTGTATACATGTACAACCAAATATTTACATTTCCAAAATTTCTAATAGTTAATGTAATTTATTTCTCCTTCAATGTAAAGATCGTCGTTAGGCACGGTAAAAAAAAATTGCGCGTAGGGCGGGAAAAATATATAAAGAGAAGAAGCTTGGTCTTTTATCTGGCGTGTGGATTGGCGGAAGCGATATCATTTGAATATGATTAGGATCAATCGATTGGTTTGCGTGATAATTTTATACATAAACACCATTGGCAAATTATCACGCAAGCCAATCGTTTGGTCATATTATGAATAGAGAAATAAGACGGCCATTCTCCGTCGTAATTTTTATGCGTTTTAAGATAAACAGACACATAAGTGTAAATAAAGTAAAAAAAAGATGTTCTATAAAGTAAAAAAAATTGAAAAGGGGTTATAAATTTTCCATCCTACATGTATCTACAATTACCAGTGAAAATATTCTTTAGTTTACAGACAGATGATACAATTTTTTGTCAAAAACCTTAAAAATGACATATAAAGAATTGCATGAGTAGTAATATGAACAACTTTAACCGCATAGATGTTCATTTTTCGAATTCGAATTTTTATATTGTGGGGATTTAAAGGGGTGAAAAGTTATATTTATGATTAAGGATGATTGGAGAAAGAATAAAGTTTGAACATCAAAGTCTAAAATTTCGTAAAACTTCAGAAATTGTTGATTTATTTGCAACCAAAATATGTCCATAAATATTTACCACCCAGGCATCCATTTTGTATTTATCTTCCTTAATCCCTTGTTTTAATCTCTAAAGTTAAGTTAATCGAACACTCCCGCTGTGAATTTAAACACACAGATTCTTTTACCAGGAGAAGAATCTGGAAACATTTGTAACACATACTGTAAAATCACATGCTTTTGTGGGATCAAATTATCGTGGTGTGAGGAAAAAACTTTTGGTTAAACATAAGGATTTGATTTTGTTGATCAAAGATTAATAAGTACTTGTGTAACATTTTACATTTTGTGGTGAACATGAATTCGTGTGTATCCTCATACCCCAAAAGCAAACAAATTAACCTCCACGACATTTTGTGATTTCACAGCTATTATATATCTTTACATGTACATCATAATATGTCCATAAATATATATCACCCAGACACAACTGCCCTAAACTCTAGTATCAATCTCTATAAATGAGTTAGCTGAACACTCCCACTGTAAATTAAAACACGCAGATTGTTTATGAGATGAATGTGGGAACATAAGTGACACATACAGCTGTATATTGTCTTTTTTCAGGTTTTCATCAAACAGAATCCGGATCCTCACTTCTTCAACATCAGGTTGTTCCCTCTTGAAAAAATAGTTACACATTACGAAGATGCGATAGAGATTAATGAGATAACTTATGTTTAAGGCCGTCTTAACATTAAGGATTCCGACGACTTTAATTTTTTCTTTGACATTTTATAATTATAGTATTATTCACTTTCTGAATATATTCCTATGTGATTTTTTTTACGTGTGTGGTGTTTTTAACGTTGTATATCATAGGAATTAAAATTTTAAAAAAAATGCAGTGTCACGTTTTTTATGCGACTCGTACTGACACTTCAATAATGAATGGAGAGCAATAGCTAAATAGTTATTTGCCTCTATTCAACTGTTACACTGCCATTAATTAAAAATTTTACTTTAAAACAGATATAACAATTGGTTATTCAAACGAAACATAAGTTGATAAAATTATTTATCAATTAATCAGAAATGCTGACTTCACTACAATATATACAGTCAAACTTGTTTTAAGAGGCCACCTTTGGGAAGTCTGGAAACTGGCCACTTAAGACAGGTGGCCTCTTATTCCAGTTTGCCCTCAAAAAGACATCCGGGCAATGAATAACCAACATTAAGCATCATAGTTAAATTAATCAAATAATAAAACAGGTCAATTTAACAAAGGCTTTTTGTGTATTAATAATAATTCAAGCTCAATAAAATTTTTTTTTAAAGAATTAGAATTTTTTAAAAAAGTTTTTGTGATGTTTCTGTTACTATATATTAGTTAAATTAGAAATATATACAGTGTGTTATTATCCTTTTTTATAAAGAAAAAGAATTACACAAAAATACATTTTAGTGGTAAATAAAATAAATCATAGAAATTTAAATAAGAATATGTCAATAAAAATTCCATTTGCATAATTATGTTCAAAAATATATATGTAACCCACCCCCACCCCCCAAATAATTCATCGGCAATTAACTTACTTGCTGAATTCATTCATTAATGGTAAATTTTATTGTTTATAAAGCTTAAGGAATTTCTATGTAACATACAAAAACACACAAATAAAATTAACCAGTTGACCAGAGAGATGTATTCACAAGTTGAAAATCATTCCACAACACAGGTGTCAAAGGCAGTGGAGCGTTGTTCCCTTTCGAAAATTCTGTTGATAGTGAAATTCACGAGATAATCATGCCACATGAAGCACTTTGTTTTCACAAGAGTAGCAATTAGGGTTTCTACATGGAATCAAAATTTTTCTGTGAATTTCTTTATGTAGAGGAAAGTATCAATTGTATTTATATATTCTGTGTGATTTTTTCAATGTGTGATCTTGAAAAATAATAACAAATTCATCTAACAGTTTTTTTTTCATAAACACAAACAGAGTTCAGTGTATCCAATAGTAATTTGTTTAATTGCATTAATAGCTGGGTTAAATTGGCTATCGGGATATAATTACCCAAGCGAATGAGTTTAAAAGACGTAATAGAATCACAGCAAGTGACGAAATGGCCGCCTATTACAGTGTCCATAATGTAAAAATTTTCCGCTGGCCGCGATTAAAAAGGTGGCCGTTTATTCCAGTTAGAATATATAGTTGAAAATCGTATTTATCAATTAATCTGACCGCAAGTGGCCGTTGATTTCGGGTGGCCGCTACAATATATATATGGAAAATGAAAATCTAGTTATCACAAGTGTCCGTCAATACTGCTATCTCGTACTTCTATATTTTTTTCACAAACTGTTAAATTAAATGGTAAAATCATTATAGAGATAACTTGCAAAACAGCAATTATAACTGTATAAAATAAACTAGACTAAGTAACCCGTAAAGTATAAGTTCAGGTAGAGTATTTTATTTCGCAAGCCCTTTTACTATTTATTCCTGTAAAAACGTTCTCTTTATAAGAGAGATATCTCTTTAGCATACAGAGATATATCTTTAACTTTAAAAACTATATATATTTGATTAAGATACATATTTATAATCTAGTGAGATATCTTTTTTAACAAAGATATATTTTTTTAGTAAGAGAGATATCTCTTATACTTACAGTGTAGAGAGATAGCTTTTTAAGGAAGAGAGATACCTCTTTGAGTGAGAGAGAAATCTCAATATATAGAGCAGTATATATTTAAACACGTTTATAGAAACATCTTTCATTGTCATATTAGAGAGATAACCGTTAAGATTTTCAAAAATGAGATGTCTTTATAAACTACAGAGATATTTTTTTTATCCAGAGATACTTAAAATAAATTAAATAACTCTCCCCCTCTCACAAGACGAGCAAGACAGGAAGTAATCTCTAGATTAATTTCCTTGATATCTGGTTATGAGAAAAAAAGACTGAACATGTCATTACCAGAAAAATGTAGTATTCACTATGTCTGCAAAAAAGGCTACAAATCGCTTGTTGAAATAATAAATAAAAATAGCAACTTTGTTGATAAACATGATTAAAGGTGACAGGTTTTAAGGTAAAGTTATACACGCCATATTAAC
>NW_026922850.1:0-20788 GCF_032062105.1 Saccostrea cuccullata | reverse complement strand
TTCTGTAAGCATCTGCCTATGGACCTCTGACCGATACAGACTATTTATATTTGCTGGGACTCACCAAGGAAGATTTCCATACAATATGTGACTGTGTCAGAGATGAGGTGAAACCAACACCATCTAGAAGCCTAAGAAAATCCGTTGCAATATTCCTGTGCAAATTAAAAACTGGTTTGTCCAATCAAATTCTGTCAACACTTTTCCAAACTTCCAAATCCAGCTTAAGGAGAGATATTAGTGCTGTAAGAACAGTATTAATTTTTCAGTGTGTGGACGAAAATAAAATCATCTAGCATTTCTATGACGTTATGTTCATTTTTTGACGTTATTTTGTAATCCTTGCTTGCATTTCTTTTAAGTTTTAATCAGGTTATGTTAAATTTGGTATCAAAATAATCAGAAGGACTAGCTCTTTCAGAAACTGTCAAAAACCGAATTTTTGGAAATTTGGTCCTGAAAGTCCCTTTTCGCTTGACGCAACTCATATATCACAACGGACATGAATTATATTCTTGATACAGTAACATAACCTTACATATTTTACGATTTAACAGAAATTGCATTATGAAAACTATAATACAAACGTTCAATCGTCACTTTTGGATTTTTTTAAAATCTTTGACAAATACCAAGTCGAGACAAAAGGCAGTTTCGGTCGTTGGATCGTTCATAAGTTGCCGATAGCTATAGCTGGTGAACAATGTTGTCAGAGTTGGTTTTCCGAAGTAGTTGTCATAAAAATCGCCCGATATCATCATTGGGGAGGATATTTCTTGATTGTTTTGTGATAATAGAGAGGTGGTGCTGGTTTAAAACTTATCCGTTGGATATATCGGAGGTCTGTATACATGTATCACAGAAACCGTAACAGCTGTTGGTTGTAATCTCAATCTGTTTCACAATGTAATCCAGAAGAACCTTAGCTCCGTCGATGCTGGCCAGGGTAATTTCAAGGGGAATTTGAATGCTTCCGGTCATCCTTCCCAGTATCTGTTGCAGGACGGATGTAAATACATGGAGAATAATTGTCAAATCATGTATTTTGATCCGAAAGGATTCCTAATGGATTCCATTTCTTCTGCGCCGCTATCCTCCTCATCGCTGCTATCCACAACCATGGCCGGAGACTGTAAAAGCACGCCAAAGCGTACTCTTTCCCCTATCTCATTCCTGTGCTTCAGGAGAAAATCTGTACACTCTATGAGAATCTCTTTCATGTTCACGAAATATCTCCCGATACAAAGGATTTAATGAGTGCAACAAATACTAAGACTTGAATTCTCCATGGGCTGCCTTATTCTTCCTGAAAAAAATTGTGGCATAAAATCATAATTAAAAATAAAGACACTCAAAGTGAGGCTTTTAACAAGGAAAAATTAATTGTTAAGATAAATTTTCTTCTATGTCTTCATTCTTGCACAGTTCTTTTTGTGCTTGCCATAAATTAATTTTATTCGATAAAAGAATGCTGTCAATGTTCTCACCATTTCTGTTAACCATTTAGCTACAAGTATCAAAAAATATCTTCAGAATTTGACAAATTTTATTCATATTTGTGTATTTCGTACTCTAAAAATAATAAATCACCTTAAAGCCCGAGATAATAAGCACCGCCTTCAGATTTACCTGGTCTGTATACCCCTGTCAATCAAATAAATTACGGTCCATTTTGCAGCCCGGAGGACCGGGCTGCTCTATACATATAAGTTTAACTGTTGGCATATGGGGATTGGGGTGGGAGTAGTTATTCAGAATTAAAAGTTTTAAACATTGAAAAGATTGTTAATCAGAATGTTCTTTCTCTTTATAAATTACTAGACACATAATATATTTACTTCCATAAATTTAATCTTTAAAAATATATATTTTTTTCATATTTAATATATAAAGTTGCTTATCATTTACTGTCAAAAAAACGACAGGTCCCTTTCTTTAGAACATCGAATTTTACTTCTCGCATAAAAACGTACTTTGCACAGTTCGTGTTTTATACATGTATTCTAAAATTGAAAATTAATACATTTTTGAATATAGGTGATGCATGTGTCTAACTTCAATTTATATTTAATGCAGCCAACATTTACTCGAGGAATTGAAGGCATCGTTTTTTGTTTGATATTTATCCGACTATAAGTTTTCAAAATATTCGCGACTAACGTCTCCATCAATTAGACGCATGCCTTTTCACACATATCGAAGCGGTTTGATGATCAAGACTCATTTTCATTGTTATACCCCCCGCTTGAAAAGCGCGAGGGTATATAGTAATCGTTAATTCCGTCCGTCTGTACGTCTGTCCGTCCGTCCGTCCGTCTGTTACGCTTTAGGGTACCCATCTCTTATCCGCAACTCCTCTTATACCACCGAGTGAAATTTAATGAAACTTTGACAGAATCTTTATTACATATTGCCATTGTGCACCTCCTATTTTACTTTTTGATCTGTCACATATTTTGGTAATTTCCAGGCCATGGCAAAACATGGACTTTGTCATCAGTTATAACCATATGGGAGGCGGGGGTATTATTTAGTGAGCTCATTGCTCACAGTACCTCTAGTTTACTTTATATATTTCCCGGGCCACAATTGATGGTTACATCAATGTTTTCTTGTTGGTACTTGATATTGATTCACAGTTAGCTACTAGTCCGTGTGTATATCTCTTTCACCTTGTTTGACACGCGTGGCCACCATCAAATAAACTTTTGGTCTTCTGATGTTACCGCTAAATTACCATCGCAATTTATAAGGAAGCCACTTCGATACCAACATTTTCAGCTTGATTATAATTAATTATCTGTATTGCAAACATGTCATTTAAAATTGATTTTTATATCATTCAATGTTTTCCAAAAAAATAAATCAAGATTGCTTATATTTTCATTACTAATGAAAATTGAAATGTGAATGAAATCTTGTTTTTATTAGTAAAAATTAAGAATGATTCTTGTTTTGAGACCCGGCGAAAAATTAAGGTGAAAATAAAGGAGAAAATAAGCTGGTATTTTTAAACACTTTTTGTATGCAATGGATACAAAAAAAATATCTGATAAGTAACAACTCTGCTTGAACAATTATTAAAGTATTAAAATTTTCTAACTTCTTTTTGTTTTTATAACCGAACATTTCTTGCTTCTCGGGTTGTATTGTTACGGCCGTTCAAGGTGACAGTTGTTAGAAATAGTTTTGAAAGAAATACGTAAATTAGCCATAATTTGATATTTTTTAAAGTTGTTTAAATTAACTTATAATACACAAACACTTGTATGTAATTTTAATTTTAAAAAATCATCGTTATCGCGATCTTTTTTACAATAGGATATAAATTGTACATTTGTTAAAAATAGGACCACGCGACTTTTTATACAAACGGCAAGTATACGATGATTATGAATAGTTTTAAGATTTTGAAAAAGACAGACAAGGACTAGTATTTTACGTTTGAAATCATACCTGTATTTCCTATATTTTTTTTTTACAACGAACTGAAGTATACGTAGTTGCTTCTGTACCATGTGTACATGTTACGTACAACAGACCGTGGATTTTTTTTTCTTTACAAAAAGCCGGCCTGCGTGATTTCTGCTTGTTTGATATTAGATATAAGTTTGAAATTACGAAATTTTAGATAATCATTAATTAAAATTGAACCGAATTCTACTACAGTGGGCCATCAAGGTGTACAGGTAATACCCAACGGACTTCCTGTGTATACTGTTTGTGTATAGGGATTAGCGCTTCCCACGGTCTGCACGACCGTCAATGCCTTGGGGTGCCACAGATGTAAAATTTAGTCCCTCCCCTTACCTGAGAAAACCGTACGGTTAAAAATCTCGGCCTTTAAGTCAAATAAGAAAATGAAGAATGAAAAGGGATGCCAATATAAGTACAGGTAAACTTCGTTATCTCGACATCGACAGGACAGTCGGAAAATGTCGAGATATCCGAGGTGTCGAGATATCAGAGTTGAGACTCGACGTCCTTAATTTTACTGCATAGTAAAACCATAGACCTAAACTGAACAGATGTGTAACTACAGTTACCTACATGTCTTCAATTAGATTGTAGCTCGTTTGTTTCAGCTATCCCCCTATTATTATTAGAAATCTAAGAGGTATTTATTATTTATAAAATGCTTTCTTTTTCATTAAAATCTTGTCATTTTCTTGCAAAGTATTTTCCCTATGAACATCCATATCTAATAACAACAGCCTGACAAGTGTAATATCGAAACGAACGCCACAATATACTGAATTAACATATTTAAACAATTCATTTTAACTATCAAATCTCAAAAATACTGCATTTCCTGAAGGATCTTGAAGACCTTGCATATTTCTTTGATGTGAATCAAATATACTTATATTACTCGATACCATGAGCAAATGTTTAATGCCCCGTTAACCGTTCCGTAAAACATATCGTAAGTTGATTCTATATTTCCATCAAACGGCTCAACCCTTGTTGGTAAATCTCTTTGTGAAAAATATCCCAAAGGACCCCCTGGTTGTGAAACAATTTCCCTATACAAATCGTTACCGTCAAAAATAATTCCTTCAATAAACTCTCGTGAAATCCGATCGGGAAAATGTGGAAAAAAATTTTGCTTTAAAGATAGCAACGCAATGAGAGCAATTGCTGTATATTGAACGACTGAATAATATTACAACCCTGGTGTATATTACCAAGAGTACCTCTTACCATTTTGATCTTTGTCTTTTCACCATGTGGTGTCCACTCAGATTGTTCCGTATGTAATGTAACGCGGGAAAATTCACCGAAGTAATACGGAATTCGCCGAAGACTTTGTTCTAAAGCGCGGGGTTTTTGCGATATTAACTTTAAATCGATAAATTCAGAGGAGTATCGGAACGCCACATGCTTTGTTTACATTTCTATCTTGGCATGCCATTCATCTGCTAATAAGGTCATCATAGCTTTAAGCAGAGAAATAAATCCTTGGTCTAAGATTAAGAAAAATAACCAAATAAAACACAAATGATTTCATGTAGAAAAAAAAATCATATTTATTTTTTAAAAGAAAAGGCAATGTGTACATCAAGTCACGTGATCCTCACAGTGTTAGCTTGATGACGCGACATCTAAATATACAATGAAAACAGTCCCGCAGAAACGCATGCACCATCTCAAAACCCGTATCAATACAGCCCGCGCTCTTGCGCGGCTTGTAATAAATCTTGCAAAGAGCAACATTGAGTCTCTTTATGAATCCTTTTTTTTACAGAAAGGACAAATAAGATTGAAGCAAAGCATCGAACCGGCCGTTAACATATTTAGCAGGTAAAAAAAGTAATTTATCAATTATATTTTTTATCATAGACAGCCTTTAACGCAAAACTAGATATAATTTTAGAAATGAAAGGTAGCTGAAAAGGGTTTATTTTGAAGGTTTTTGAGATTTAATGGGACAAAAGGTAAGCACTCAATAAAAATAATTTAATTAAAGAAATTTAAGAAATATATCTTGCATGAAAATTGTTGCATATCCTCAATCAAAATATGGAAATCATAAATGTTCCGTACCTAGTCTGGGTCAATTTGCTTGGTGCTGAGTGGACTTAAGGGAAAGAAATTATGCAGGGAACAACGACTTTTAAGAGATTTTGACCTAATAATTCAAAGATATACTCGGCGGAATTATTCGTAGAGAGTTTGTATCCGCCACCATTTTTTCACTCTCTTTGTCCGAGGCTGTTGCGCTGCTATGATGGGCGGAGCTAATGCTGTGGCTGTGGGTCTGTGTATTATTTAACTAATTGAAACCCAGGTAGCACAAAACGTTTTCATAACATTATATTCCGGTTGTAAGAATGTTATTCCAAAACGTTTTTGACATAACGTTTAAAAAATGTTTTTATAACGTTTTATCTAGGTTATAATGACGTTTTTTTAAAACGTTTCTCAAAAACATTTTTAAAATGTTTTTCATAACGTTTGATACTGGTTGGGAGGAAGTTTTTAGAAAACATTTTTCATAACATTTTTCTAATGATAATAAAAATAATTTTTTTTTTTGCTTAAAAGCATTATACAAATGTTTTTCAAATTCCATTGACATGATTGATTGGGAAAAAAATATTCTAAATATTCATACTATGATATTTTTAAGAATACATGTATACATGTACACAGAGCGCTGTGTAGGTTGACTCAAATTTTAAGAATATTTATTTTTAAATTGAATGAAATTTATTATAAATTTTCATTACAAATGATACCAGAAAACATAAATATAACATTGTCTTAATATGTTTTGAAAACGTTGTTAAAACGTTATAGAAACAACGACATCTCTTTATGTCAATTCGTAAAAAAAAATACATATGGTATTTTCTTTTTTTTGTTTGTTACTAATTTCTTGGTGATATCTTTTAAAGCCCAATATAAAAAATTTAATTTAAACCAATTTTTATTTCAATTAGTTCTTTTTAATTGTTTTAAATGCCACATTGATTTCCTAAAAATAAACATTGTGAAAAAATGTGTAAAAAGCCGTTTTAAGGTATTTTTTGAGAAAGATGCGATGTAGTTCAACAAAGTACTGCTGTCCATTTATTCGCTTAAGTTGTTTCCTCCTGGATAATGCGTTTATCAAAAGTTAATTGATTGACACAGCGGGATGCCGTGGTCAGTGCTGATGAAACCGCTCCTTGCTGCAAACTATTTCCACGTGATCTATATAGGTCAACTCATCAAGATTTTGAAAATCCGGGCAGCGTTCTTGAAAGACAAAGAACATGATTTAGGGAATATTTTACATCACCGTAAGGTATGTTGAATTTAAAGTAGTATTAATTGTGTATACATGTATAAAGAAAAAGTAATATCATGATTATACTTGCATGTCATTCCTTGTAAATGATTGTAGACATCCTGGATAATTGAGGGCGGGTAATTTGTTGTTTTTGAAGTAAACTGATCATCTAAGTTAATCATGATTGTGCATTTACATATGTATTGTGACTTAAATGTGTCTAGTGTGAGTTTTCTTTATTAATGTGTAATTTAGTATATCACCCCAGGCTTAGAGAAATTTTAAACTTGAAAGCTTCAAAACATGATATGTAGTTTTGTGTGTGTGTGTGTGTGTAGGGGGGGGGGGGGGCTTAACGATGGAGTTGGTTAAATACTTCCTCGGATATGTAAACTAATTTCTATTTATGTACAGTGTCATGTATATATTTTTTAATTTACAATTCCTAACAAGAATATAATTTTTTAATTACAGCGGCTGTTTGCAAATACCAAATATTATTTGGTACCTTTTTAAAGATTACATGTTATAGAGGGATTGGGCATAATGAGGTTTTACTACACACCAATTTTGAGGGATTTATAGAGGTATTAATACTTTAAGGTATGTTTGAAGTTTCCTGACAAGAATGTATTACGGAGATAGATTTATTTAGTATATATTTTATAGAACAGTAGAACATCACATTTCCTTGTATTTATCTTATTTATGAGTATGTATAGTTTGTAAATATTCTAAAGTTATTCTCTATATCTTTGTTTTTCAGAAGAAAACAAAGAAGTCCAAGTGGCAAACGAATGATTTTCAAAGGAAGGATATTGTGATTTTTTTTTCTAATTTCAATTTCAATTGTGACAAATCTTCAATGTTAAAAAGACTATAATTATTGACTATGTGGATGTTAAAAAAGTTCATGGATTACTTTTGTGAAATGGTTAAAACCAATTAAAACTGTAAGAAGTACAATATTTTTGGTACTTTTTTAATTCTTTAAAACATGGTAGAAATGTTTTGAAAACATTTTTAAAAGTGTTTCGAAAACATTTTTAAAAATGTTTTGAAAACGTTTTTAATAATGTTTTCAAAACATTGCAGGACAATGTTTTTGAAAAACGTTATGATAACGTTTAAAAAACCATACAAAATAACGTTGTAATAACGTTTTAGAAAATGTTTTTGTAACATTTTGAAAACGTTTTAATAACGTTTTAATAACGTTGTTGTGCTACCTGGGAAGCTGGTCATCAGAAGAAAATTCAAACGAATTTTCAGGAATACACAGAAACAAGCATGTGTATGAAAAAATTGCCATTGTATCTTTATTCTATCATTTAATACAAGAGTACATGTAGCCTATACCCCTTTCCAAAATCAAAATGTATCATATTTATACCGATAAGATATTGAAATTTAGTAGTGCAGTTTGCAGTACATGTATACGTATGCTCCAAGAAACCCCTGAGTTTTCGTGTATTTTAATAGCAAAACAAGGAACAATATATTTGGTTTATTACTTGAGTAAACTCCAAATAAATCACTTTTTTTCAGACCTGTTTTGACTTCTATCTGATGAAAGTGTACGTCATGTTGACGTCGCTGCTGCAGGACAAGTGTTTGGTGTTGGAAAAAGTAAGTAAGGCCAAATTAAAAAAATATATATATGTTTCCCAAATCGCGACCGACCAAATTAAATCGCATCGACTGAAAATATTCTTTAAATAAGATAATTCATTTTTAGCTCTTCTGAGCCAAAGGCTCAAAGAGCTAATGCTATGGCCATTTGTGCGGTGTGCGTCGTGTGGTGTGCGGTGTGCGTTAACTTTTTAGAAAATGGGCCATAACTGAAGAACCCCTTGGCCAATCAGTACCAAATTTGCCACAGGGTATCCTTGGCCCAAGGGCTACCATTTATACTAAAATAAGGGTTGGGACCCTAAAACAAGGGGAGATAATCAGGAAAACAAAACCAAAAGTACTAGTTGCTCTCCAGAACCGCCTGGCAGATTTTCACCAAACTTACATACAAGGATCAGGATATGTTGAAGATTAAAAATTGTCCAAGGCATGACCCTGGGACAAAGGGCGTGGCCTCAAGGTCACTTTGAAGTTGACCTAAATTTACAATTAATAAAAATGTTTATATTTTGCTTACTATACGGGCTAGGATCATCAAATCTTGTAAGTTGATGCATCTTAGGACTTTACATCATGTTAACTCAAAAGTGGGTACGGTGACCTACTTTTTAAATTTTGCGGGCATTTGTTTCAAATTGATTTGAAGGCATATTTTGGACACTTTAAGGCCTATGATCATGAAACTTAGTCAGTTGATGCATCTTCGGTCCTTGAACAACGTCAACCTAAAAGTAGGTCACCGTGACCTATTTTTTTAAATTTACGACTTAACCTTTTTAAAACATTAAATCCCATTATTTCAGGCACTGAAAGGGTTAGAATCATCAAATCTTGTAAGTTGCTGCATCTTGAGACCTTAAAACATATTTAAGAAAAAGTAGGTCACTGTGACCTACTTTTAGAATTTTGCAGGCATATGTTTTCAAATTGTTTAAAAGGCATTTTTTGATAACCTTCAGACCTACAATCATCAAACTTGGTCAGGAGATGCATCTTTGGACTCTGAAAAATGTCGACCAAAATGTAGGTCACGGTGACCTACTTTCGACATTTTATGGCTATATTTAAGTATCTTAGGTATTTATTGGCTTAGAATCATCAAACTTTGTGAGTTGATGCATCTTGGGTTTTCGGAAAGTGACGACCAAAAATTAGGTCACGGTGACCTAATTTTAACATTTTATGGCTATATTTAAGTATCTCCGGTACTTATTGGCTTAGAATCATCAAACTTTGTCAGTTGATGCATCTTGGGTTTTTGGAGAGTGACAACCAAAAATTAGGTCATGGTGACCTAATTTCGACATTTTATGGCTATATTTAAGTATCTCCTGTATTTATTGCCCTAGAATCATCAAATTTTGTGAGTTGATGCATCTTGTGTTTTCGGAGAGTGACGACCAAAATTTAGGTCATGGTGACCTAATTTTGACATTTATGGCTATAATTAAGTATTTCCTTTACAAATTGGCTTAGAATCATCAAACTTTGTCAGTTGATGCATCTCGATGGCTATATTTAAGTATCTTTAGTATTTATTGGCTTAGAATCATCAAACTTTGTGAGTTGATGCATCTTGGGTTTCGGAGAGTGACGACCAAAAATTAGGTCACGGTGATCTACTTTTGACATTTAATGGCTATATTTAAGTATCTCCGGTACTTATTGGCTTAGAATCATCAAACTTTGTCAGTTAATTATTTGGGTTTTCGGAGAGTGACGACCAAAAATTAGGTCACAGTGACTTACTTTCAACATTTTATGTCTATATTTAAGTATCTTAGGTATTTATCGGCTTAGAATCATCAAACTTAGTCAGCAGATGCATCTTTGGACTCTGAAAAATGTAGACTAAAATATGGTCATGGTGACCTACTTTCAACATTCTATGGCTATATTTAAGTATCTCTGGTACTTATTGGCTTAGAATCATCAAACTTTGTCATTTGATGCATCTTGGGTTTTCGGAGAATGTCCACCAAAAAGTAGGTAACAGTGACCTACTTTCAACTTTTTATGGCTATATTTAAGTATCTTAGGTATTAATGGCTTAGAATAATCAAACTGTGTAAGTTGATGCATTTGGGGTTTTCCAAGAATGTAGACCAAGAAGTAGTCCTTATTGGCCAAGAATAATCAAACTTTGTCAGGTGATGCAACTTTGGTCTAAGGATACCTAGGGTTAGAGGCTTCAAATACAAGTGATAGGTTGTACAATTTATCAGAAGAGCGATTCAAGGCCCTTGGGCCTCTTGTTTTATTGTTAACCAAGTCTTTTAAAATACAATTTCATCAAAATAAGTTTTTATCGGAACGGCCGACATTGCTCAACTGTGAGGCAGCATTTGACTCCATGATAAATTGTTTTTGCTGACAAGGTCATTGTATCGACCATATAACTTACGAAATGATGAATTTAATGAGACTGCTGATATTGTATTTCATCAACTTGCTTGTCAATAATTTACCTCGTTTTAGACGGACTACATAAGTTAGGAAAGCTGAGGATAGAAAATTTAAAGTCATCGCGTTTATCTTATAGCCTGGTTGTTAGATTACCATTAATGTCTTCTTCAAGTAAAATATCCCAAGTATGAAATAGATATGAAGGATTCCAGTAGCTTTCCTCTCATGCTAACAAGAAAATATTTCTTTAAAACAAACGATAAATACAATAATTTGTTACTTTTTAAAAAGAAAAAGCATAAGATTGAGAGTCACCATTGCTTTATAAAGAGTTAATGCCATGTAATTACATTTAGAGGCCATTTTGTTTCAATAATGTGCTTGAAAATACTATACAAAAAGTACTGAAAGCACTATATTGAACATGGTGTAAATAAAATCTTTGATCGGGAGGTAAGTGAGTGAACAATATTACATGTATTAATTTTATGTCTGTATTTTCAAATACAGACAACTGTTTCACTTTTTTTGAGTTGGAACAATCTTGGTCAAAAATTTCAGAGACATTGAATAAAAAAAAATGCATGGGCCATAATGCTTGCCTGCCTACACTAGTCCTTTTTTATACCCCCTGCTTAAAAAGCGGGGGGGAATTTATTAATGTGATTTCTGTCCATCTGTTTGTTACACTGTACAAAAATGTAGGTATACCCATTCTTATCTGCAACTCCTCTAACACTGAACAAAATTTTCATGGGATTTTATTACATTTCCTTTTCTTTTCATCCTACACATTTTTTGGGTCCCCCATTGCAAAACATGCACACTGCCATTATATTCATATTAGAGGCGGTTATATTTATATCACTGCTCACAGTCTTCAAATTTGTTATATATTTTTCCTTTGCACCTTTACCCATGTGTTATGAAAATTCAGTTTCGCAGGAATAATATCAATGTTAACAAAATGTGGATTTTAACACAGTATCCTTTTAAGAGCTAACAGTTTTTTGTATAAAACTTCTCTGTGAATAAAAATGTATTTCAAATACACGAACATTACACATGGAGTATGTCAGAACTTAGTCTTTTTTAATATTGTGAAGAAAAAAGCAATACAGAGTTAAAAACAAATATTTATTGACAAAACATAAAAACAGTGGTATATGTGAGAGATTGTGTGCGTACAAATTATCTGGTATGTTAATGAAGTTTTTCTTTTATTAAAAATATATACTTCATTTTGCTTTTTTTAATCGCGATTTTAAGAAAACGTCGGTGTCCGTTTTTGGTTTTAATATTTATAACAGGGTACTAGTTTTACCGCTTTTGGCAGGTGACACTGCTGATTAAGTAATCAATACGAATGTTTCCTAAAGTTTTTATGCATTAACGGATTCAATTAAACAAAGAAAATGTTCCTGAAAAGTTTGAATATGACTAAATTTAACGTTTGCCTTCAGTATGTAGAGTTGTCGTTCGTATATCTTTCAGTGTATGACGCTACACTAAAAATGAGTTCCATTACGAAAAACTGCCATGGTTCTTTATAATTTAGTTTTACAAATGTACTTTGAACAAATTCTAATGTTCAAAATAAGATTACTTATCATTACATTTACTTACATTATGGAAATGGATTAATTCAGGAGAAAATTAAATAAACTACTGTAAATGTATTATATTTGGCGTGTACGATATTTGGCGGAAATTGAATTTTCAACAAGTTGGCTAGATTTGATTTAGCGTTTTTTGAATGTGCTTTACATAAACCTTTATATACAAAGCATTTAGCGATGTACTTGATTTAGCCGAGGCTGCTTTCCGCGAAAGGCGCTAAAAAGAATACACAACCAAATGTAATACGTTACAGTATTTGTCGCGGATGTTTATGCATGTTTTCTGTTGAATATAATCGGAGTAAATCAGCTGACACAGTAGCCTCGCTTTCATCTCTATGTAATCAACACAAATTACTGCGCATGTTAAATAAGTGATGACCATGGGAGATTGAACATAGTTCAACTCCCAATTATGACTTTTTGGTGTTGAATATGGTTTGTTATTCACCAGAAAAATACTCATATTGACCGAGGCGAAGCCGAGGTCAATATGGATATTTTTCTGGTGAATAACAAACCATATTCAACACCAAAAATCCATAATTGTTTTATTATATAGTCGGGAATAGACATTGAAGGCTTATGACGGACACCATTTTCATCTGTGATCTTCCATTGCTGAGAATAAAAAAATCTCCAAATTACTGATTGCTACATACGTGTTTCCTTTCCCGAGTTTTGCTATGTCTAAGACGTCCAAATGTTAAAAATAATCCTGAAATTGGTTAAAATAGTTGTTTTTCTGTTCAGATACGTAGCTCGCTGCAGCCGTTGCAACCATTGTTTACAACGTTGTTTGATATTTTGATTGTGACGTCACAATGCCTTTGCACGCACATTGACCCTCCGGTGAATACGGCATCAATTCCGGTGAATATGTAGAGTTATGAACTGTTTGCGTTTGTATAATAATAATTGTTAGTCTATAATTCTATTGCAATTATTTTGTAAAACAATTTTTCATTGGCTAATGCACTGATGTTTGAAGCAGTAAAATGAGCATTAAGACGGCTCATTACACCACCTTTTGATGACGTACTACACAAATAAAATGAACTCCATTGTTTCGGCCGGTTTGCTCAGGGAACGAGTAGTGTAAACCTCTATAATATGACCCTGACCTTTAAAACGCTTTTAAAAATAGATGAAACATGCGGTGTTGTAAACAGTGAAAACAAAGTAAGGGTTTCATTATGCAAAAACCCAAAAAAATTGTTTTAGGCAAAAACAAAGGAAAGCAACAGTAAATCTTGCCAAACAATAAGGTCAATTTCATAGCCATTCATGCAGTGGTTTTCAATCAATGATATTTATGTATGGAAGAAATTCGAGTTAAAATCTACAATCTTGTTGAAATTAAAACTTTATTAAATTGCGCTATTAACTGTGTTGGTGTTAATTTATATATTTGTTTTATTGATTTAAATGTATGCTCTGGCAATTTAAACTTTAAAATGAATTTCAGATGTAATGTCAAACTTCCATAGTGTTTTGAGTCTTGGCTAATTAGGAAAGATAACTCTTTAAAGTGGACTTATTATACCAAATATTTTTTAAATTGGGTTTTTTATTTCGTTTAAACATTCTTTATTCAATTTGACACATGTAATTCATTGAAATACATCCCTTGTCTCTTCAGAACACACTTTTTAAATGTGTTATGCATAGATTAATAAGATAATGACATTAATTTTTTTTTAGGAAAAATTATTTTTTCTAATAAAATTATTATCAGGTAATATGAGGTATTTTCACTTTGTGTATTGTCCTAAAAATATGCCATCATTTGACACTGAAAGTTCTGAAATTCTGTGAATAAAAACCTGAAATAAAACATTTCACTAAAATAAAAGCAAAAAATAAAAAATTCTATAAAAATATTTATGATGTCAATACCCCCATCTGGATATTTGGCATCTACATTATAAGTGGTGCTGTATTGAAATTAAAATAAACAGTGGATGTAATGAGCCCCTTTAACGAGCGTGAAAGTTTTCTCATTGTGACGTCATAATAGAGCGACACAAAAACACAATGCTCCGTGGCGTATTTTTGTAACAAAATCCATCAAAATAAGACGTAAACAAAAAACAAAATGCATGGATTGCATTTGAATGGGAATAATTTATCCCTAATTTGGTTTTTGGGCCCCGTTAATGCATTTAAGGGTCGCAACATGTTTCGGCTCCGCTTACGCGCCGCCGGTAAAACTATTTGCGACCGTTTAATCAGCATTAACGGTCCATGGCGGTGTGTTTGGATAGCAGGGGATACTAGTCCTCAATTGCTTCTGATCCCAGCTTTACGTTTCAAAAGTCCGTGTTTGCCCTGCTCCTGTTTTATATTGTTTTATGAACTTTGAGATTGAATCCTTTAGTTATCTTATATACTTTTTCATGATAAGTCAATATGTTTGATTTTTTTTATTTTGCTAGGACATAAAACTACCAGTTTTAAGTTTCCCTGATTGCATTAATGTGGTACCAACAAAAGGGGTATTGTCTGAAAGTCTAAACTTAAAAAGGAGGCCTACATTGGGTCTCATTCTGGTTCGAATTGAATTATTTTTTTTGTCGCCGGAAGAAAAAATTTGGGGGAAGTCTCCTTTTAAAAGCATAAATAGTTCAAGGTGTCTAATCTCAGTAGGCAATGCATTCCATGCTGATATTGTAGATGGAAAAAATGAGTTTTTAAATAAATATGTTCTACATTGGGGAATAACAATATTATTACTATTTCGTTGATCATAATGGGTAGTTTGAGAGACTTCAGGGGGAAATAGATTTAGTTAATATTCTGGTGCGAGGCCATGTTTTTTTTATACATTAAACAAAATTTTCTCCTCTCCCCTCTACAAGCAAGAGTTTCCCATCCCGTTTCGTAATATAGAGATTTTCGAGAAGCATAAATAGGAAGGCCTGTGACAATACGCACAGCATCTTATTTTAAAAGTCACGATTTAACGCAAATTTCAGTTTCCGAAGAACAGCAATTTCTTTTGAGGTTTTTTAAATAATGTCAATATGGTCTGCCCATTTCCCAGAATTTGAAAAGGTAAGTCCCAAGATAAAAATGGGTAAACGATGGAACTGTTTCTTGAACGACAAACTCAAATAATTAAATCTAGACTAGCATAAAGATTATTCAAGGGAGATCCTGGTCTTGGCACTAAATCGTAGATTGGATATTTCGTCTTCTTTACAACCAAATATTAATATTTTTGTTTTATCAGGATTAAATTTTACAACCCAATTTTTGGACCATTCATTAATCTGTTCTAGATCATACTTGTAAGTCTTTCCAAGTCCTGCATGTTTTTAGAAGTATTCGATGCAGATGTATCATCTGTAAATAAACTAGAGAGACCTAAGAGTCCACATGGCAGGTCATACCATATCTACCTACCCTCATTCCCTCCTAGCACAGTTTCTTCTTTTCAATCTCAGCTTACTCCACCTCGTTCTGACTAAGGAGTCTTCGAATCAATAAATTAACTTTTCTTTATAAACTTCGAATTTTCCGCACTCATTAGATAACATCGTACAATTTGGGAGTTGCTAGTTGAAGGAACAAAACTTCAAAAGCCATCAGTCCTTTGCAGACCAACTCCAAAGAGAATTGGAATTCAGGAGGAATGAGGCAAGCAGATTAAAAGATAGCTAGGTTAATTTCTATTTTTTTAGCAGGTTTAACAATTTTATGTAAACGAATTTTGTATTTAAAAAATATATTTTGTTATTGGTTATAATAAAGTATCTGCAAATTTCAGTTTCTAAATTTACTGATAGAATGTAGTATTTTGAAGACTTTATTTTATTTTTAAGATTTGCTGAGACAGGAAGAGGATCAGGGGAAAGTTTCCATTTATTCAAGTTCAGACCACTATATGCAGAAAAGGGGGACAAAAATTAATAAGTGTCACTATGTAAGTAATGTTTATACCTTAAATAAAAAAGAAAATGCATTTATGATAATATGTTCCAATATATGTATATAGTTTTATGCGATTTCAAAGACAGGTTTTTTTTTTTGGAAATTTTAGAGAAAAATCAAAATCTTAGCTATTATCATTGCAGAAATTTCTGGACAACAATGCAACAGTCCCTGTTGGGTACACACAGCTTGGTTAAGTGATATACAAGGCGCTTTTAAAGGAAAAACGAAATCTTGTGCCTTCAAGCTGATGATCAATGGCTTTTTTGAACCACATGAGATGGTGGGAACAACAGGCTGTAAGGTCGCATATTCCGAATAAGGAAAAAACCTGAAAGGTTGGTTTGTATTTTAGAGCACACGGCGGATGTGACCGGTCGGCGGGGATGCTCACTCCTCCATTACACCTGATCCCACCTCTGATGTTTCGGAGGTCCGTGTTTGCTCTGCTCTTATTTTGTATATTTGTTTAATGGACGTTGAAATTCATTTTGGCTCTGTGAAATATTAAAAGTATTCAAAACTGACAGGTGATTTTGAAGAATTTCTTCCTTAGAAAGAGAAGTATATGTATAAGTAAGACTACCACTTGTAGAATTAAATCCAAGGTCTTCTAGAACGTAATTTATATATTGAGCCTTACAAACGAAGACAATGTTGTTACCTTCTTTTGTCGGCAGGAACCAGTACGTACTGATCGTGTAATCTATCTAATTCTTTTTCCACTTCTGGTTTATTGAACACAGGAGGATAGATGGTTTTCATTTTGCCCCTCAATCTTTTAATACGTGACTTTAACATGGATCTGATACATTTAATCCATTCTGACAAGGTGTCAATGTCTTCTTTTTTAAATCTAGCCCATCGTCTGGCGCCCTGGACGTTAAACAGTATACAATCAATTATTGTGCTTATATCTGTTTCATTTCTGCTCTTTCTTTGCTTTCTCTACAAATCACAAAAAAATTGAACAAATAAAATTGTCCACTTAATTTTTATTATATGTACCGTGCTAAATTTGCAAACAAAAAGTTATGAATATTTATATGTAATCCAATGGCCATTCCTACTTTTTTCATCAGATGTTAGGCGAAGAAGAAATTGAATTGATGTGGCCTAGGTCTTACATAGGAGGCAACTGTTTTTTTCATGCACTCACAACTGATATTCAATTCGTGTAAATATGTGTTATAATAAAACAGATATGTGTTTATTTCTTAAATCTTGTCTGATCCAAGCTTTTTCTTCCATAATGCCATGCTCACACCGTGGAAATAAAGGTTCATGGCCTTCATGCACATTGGTGACATGATTTAATAAGGTCGTGCATTTCTGAAGGACTACATCACCATTGCTGCTCATTGTAAGTGTGGTTGTTAATAGATATAGCCCTCAAACCAAAATATGTATTACTCAAGGAAACAAATCGAAATCGTGTGCAAAGATAATGTTAGTGAGAGTGTACCCCAAAAAGGGAAAAATGAACGTGTCAAGAGAAGTCTATTGTATGATAGACGAACAAAATAATCGATCTCTTCCCGTCTCAAAGTTTTTCAACGCTTTCGAGAAAAGTGGAGGTGAAATGGAATACGTTCTATCCTGTTGTGCGGGTAAATTCAACACTACAGGAGCAGAGCATCGAGGTACACGGTGGAATCTATTGATGGTACATGTACTTTGCAGCTGCCTGATTTGATAGAGTACAACGATATTCCTAATACCAGAGAGGAAATACCGAATTGGCACAGGGTTTTCCTCACCTGAAGGACATTGCACATTTCAAACGCGCTGTGTATGAAAGTTTCGACATCGAGTTATTGACCTCATTATGGCTCACCATGTGTTAGAGCACATGTGTACAATCGGCATCTATGTATGAATATATGACCAATGGGCCAACAGCAGCACATAGTGGACAGTCGGTTTCTAACACAACTGCACAATCAGCACCTACGTATGAACGTAAGACCTATGGACCAACAGTGGCACACTGTGGACAGGTTTGCTCCTAACACAACTGTACAATCAGCACCTTTTAATGAACGCAAAACCACTGTACCAACAGCCACGCATAGTGGACATTCGGTCCAAAACACTTCTGTGCACTCGGTAACTCCGATGAGGAACTTTCCTATGCAGGTGAACGGTCGAAAACCTGTCCCTCGATGCAGACTGGCATGTCATTCACTCAGACACATAATGTGAACACGCGTACCACAAACCAAACAGAAGTTCAGTAGAAGAGCTATAAGAGCTAGGACAGGTCTGGGAGTGATGTCAAGTGTATTACGTGGAATGGGCATAGGGGACTGCGTCAAAAGTTAATGGACAGTGAATTTATAGATATTGTAAATAATAATAAATATTATAATGTTATTTGAAAGTAGGATTACATTTGATGATATTATTGAGAAAGATAATTATGATTGTCATACTATGCCTAGGATTTATGGAAGAGGTGGATAAGTTGTAATGCTTTTTAGACCTTCACTATAGCTTAAGATTAATGTTGTTGAAAATTTTCAAAATACAATTATTTGGTTAGAATTATGTAACCAATTTCACCTTGAAGTTAAACTTATTTATTTAGCCGCTTGAAACTGGTGTATGTGGTGTACTGGGCCACAGAAAGATGAAAATTTTGTTATCCGACGTAATGCCAATTAATTACCCAAGTGGAAAAAAAGTATGTGATTGTTGTATCTTTCACACTAAGTTATAAGTAAAGTCATAGTGGACAACAAAAACTTAGAGAAGACTGTTGTGAACTCTTTGTCAGCAAATTCCTAACATTATGGTGCATACAGTGACTTAATTAATGAAAGATGAGTGCAGGAAAATCTGTCATCAAGGGTCCGGTTCATTTTTTCCTTAAAAATACGATTATGATTAATTCATTAACTTTAAGTGGGAGAATCTATGTCAAGATCTTCAGAGCAGATGTCATCATACTTTTTCATTTATATCATCCATGGTGCAATATCTACTCCCAGTGATTATTCGCAGCAAACCCTTTTTCTACTACTTTATGTTTGGATGGCAGATATCTAGAAATGTTTACTCTACACAATACGGTGGATGTACTAAGGAGGAAGTGTATTTGAGGGGGTTGATTCTGTATATCTAAGTTATTTTCTTCATGCTTTCAGAAATTTAAATATTTTGTGACTGATTGGTGAAATATCTATTTTTAATTGTAAAAGTAAACTTAGATTTTTGTTGTATGCAAATTTTAAGAGGGCACAATTACATTGATTTTTATGAACTTAATTCAACGCTCAAAATTATCAGCCTTATAAAAACCGAATTATTCCATCAGTATCGATCCTACCGACCAATCCGACTATATTAGGTCTTGAATCCATAGCTTGATAGAGAGTTTCCTCGGCTGGGGTCATGGGTGCCGGTGGTGGACCTCCTCCAGTCTTTGGGCGGCGAATCCCATCAATTTTATCTTTAGCTACAGGTCAAATAATGTGTAAATGTTTTTCTTAATGCTAAATTCTCTCAAAAGTCAAAATAATACAGAATTATTGCAGTTAATTTTGGGGGTCAAAACGATGATTTAGCCAACTGAGGAGTACATGTACAATATTTACTGATCCTGGAGAGTATTTTTATTACTTCATAGTTGGATTTCACTCAATCAGAGGGATAGACATTATTCAATCAAATAAAAATGATGATAATAATGCTGATTTTGATATTTACCTCTCTGTTTGATTTTGTCATATTTTTTTGCCGATGTTCTTTCATTTCTGAATTGTCTGCATTTGAAAAAGAACACTTCATTTAAAAAAAGGAACGATATACCAGTATACATGTACTTCTTCATTAGCTCATCGTTTGGATTCTGTAACTGATTTCATGTATTTGAAAATATTTCTATAGAAATACAACTTTTAATTAAAATAAGATCCTTTCACAAGCAACAAATAAATTTTCGAAGTTCGAGATGGAAGCGTAAAGTGTAATTAGATTATTTAAAAGAAATGATTTTCGGGATAACGCAGTTAGAATAGGTACCGGTATAATTTTCCAATTTCAACAAACCATAAATTTTGTCTCTTGGTTTTTTTTTTAAATGAGAAAAATACGTGATGAATCAATTTAACTTGACCCATTTATTTCAAACCTTCATGAATTAAGAATTAAGTATTTACAATGTAGATGTCATTTTTTTTAGATCTTAGAACAGTATTCTATAAAATTTTCTGACTGCATGCACAAATATACTATCAGGCAAAGTTGCAAGATTTTTTTTCTTTAAGAAAATTGTGGGGTTGGGGCGGGGGCGTCAACCCTTTCAAAAAAAACACAGAAATTAAGGGAAATTTGTTGGCAGCCTCCCATCCCCAATATTTTTAAGAATAAAGTAATTTCGTTTCCAAACATGAAAATCCTACTCTATTTA
>NW_026922849.1:0-20905 GCF_032062105.1 Saccostrea cuccullata | reverse complement strand
TTGTGACTGATATAGAATTGCATGTATATGTATAATTAGCTAACAGCTATTGTCAACTTTTTTTGAAAGTTAAAAATTGCACAGAAAGCATGGAATGTGTAATTTAAAAATAATAACTGCATGCTTATCATGCTTATGATTGTCATAATGAATTTCTCAAACTCATTTAAAATGAACCATGGGATGTTAATTTGGATGGTAGCTTAGTTTTCATGTAGTTTGAGGTTTCATGAAGCAGTAAGAAAACTAAAAGAAAAGAATACAAAGGCAAATGAGAGATTTTCTTTCAAGTGAATAAATTTGCAGAGCTTACTCGGTTGTAAATTAAAGGAATTATTATGTTCCCCAAACGAAGTTGGGGAACATATTGTTTTTACTCTGTTTCTTATTATTAAGGTCTTCCGTTTCCAACGGAAGACCTTATTGTTTTCGTTCGGTTTCTTTTTCCCTATTATTATTATTAAGGTCTTCCGTCTTCACGGAAGACCTTATAGTGATTCTACTGTTTCTTATTATTATTATTCTTTTTTCTTCTGACCAAATTTTGTGCAGGCGATTTCTCGTAAACTATTCGGTAGATTTCAATGAAATTTTCAGGAATTATAGGTCATTAAATGAATTTTATATAAAATTCCGTTTGTTGGAAAATTCGCTACCAGTGCCAAGTTATGGGCAATTTCCTGATTTTAAAATGCAATTTTGTCTTCGAATGTTCTCGAAAACGGCTCAAGATATTAACTGGAGACTTGTTAGAGATGATAGACCATGAGTTATAGATGTGCAATTTTGCCTTCGTTTGCGTCGTCAGTACTTCCGGTCGCTACAGGAAGTGAATTTAAAATGTGCACTTTTTCAACTTTTTTTGTTTTTCAATATTTTTCTTTGATATAATGAATGGTAATTAAGGCCCTACTGGAAAGGCCTAATATATAATGTATTTAAGAATTGATCAATCCACACTCTAGATATTCGCATTTAAAAATCTGAAGCGTGTCCAAGATGGCGGAGGTCTCCGTAAACTCCGCCATTAAGCAAGTCGGATTCTAGAAGGTCAGCTGAGCGTTTAGATGAACGAAACTTCTACCAACAAGATTTATCAAATGTTTAATATGAGGTTTCCTCAAACTTCTATTGAAATTGCTTTTGTCTGCATCTCAGAGTAGAATACAACATGACTACAAGTGGGAATACGATGACTACAGTCTTTTGTTTTGCAGCAGGGAAAACTTATCCTAAACCATGGTTATAAGTAATAGCTTTTCAAGAAACTTGCCTGACTTAATATTCACTATGTTTCTGAAGTATTACTTGACTTCTGTTTATTTTTCCACGCAGGCTTGTGACATATTAAATGAATAGAAAAGACAAAAATAAGAAAAACATTTTTTTCAAAGATTGTTTATTAAAGGTAATATAGATATATTGTAATAAATGCAAGTTATTGAACATAAATAGTATCAGATTCCTTGACCGTCGGAGGGCGAGTGATTTTTTTTTCAATGAAACATTCCAGTCTTTTCATGAACGTGTAACTCATCTCCACTTTGGGGGTAAACAGGATACAAAATTCGTGGAAAATCTTACCGAATTCACTGCTTTAGTGTTACTTGGCCGTATACGATATTATATTTGTATAATGTGATAAATATACTTTCTAACGCTCGAAATTCCTGTTATAGGGACATACATTTCCAATTTTCATTGAAGCTATCACATCCATAAAATAGATCAAACATTTCAAAGAAATAGCGTTAAGAACTACTTGTGACGTTTGGCACGAAATAATGTATCATGACCCGACTTAAGTAGTAGACAAATGGCGACAAAAGTGCAGAAATAAATAACATTGGCATGCCTGTATATGGAGTTGCATGGAATAAAAAGTTGAATACATGTCAAAAAAGGAAAGAAAACAGTATCATTTGTTCATCACTAATAGATTATCTATCTTAAAAATTACTGTTAAAACTCAAGTAACAAATTCCGATGTGATCATCTTGAGCAAAGTTTGGCAAGCTAGCTGTCATTTTACAATTCCAAACTGAATTTTAAAAAAATGTAATGTATGTTGGAATAAAAAAAAGCAATCTCTCGATATTCGAATGTTAAATTTGAAGCGGGTTCCCAAAGGTGTAATGGGTACCGCAATGGATTTTCACGCTGGCGACCCGGGTTCGATCCCCCGTGTGTCCGATTTTTAAAATAACTTTTTTACTTTGATTTTACGTTGTTTTTTTTTCTGAATCGGACGGAAGACCTCTCGTTGCTCGCAACGAGTTTCGTTTCTAGTTATTATTATTATTATTATTTTTTTTCTTACCGATTTTTGTGCAAGCGAGTTCTCGGAAACGGCTTGGTCGATTTTCACGAAACTTTCAGATCTGATAGATATTGGTCTGAACCTTATTGGAAATTTTTTATAAGTACGTCGTCACTTCCGGTCGTGAGATATGGACGATTTACTGATTTTAAAAGGGTCAGCTTGTCCGGGCAATCACTAAAAAACGAATGAAGATATTGACTTGAGATTTTCAGTGAAGGTAGAGGAAGGATTGCTTGATTGCTTTTTTGAGTTTATATCTTTCCAGCGCAAAAGGCGTTGAAGCTCGCCTGAGCTCATTATAATTATAATATTTCTGACCATCAAATTTTGTGCACGTGATTTCTCGAAGACTACTGCGTGGATTTTTATGAAATTTGCAGGAACAATGTGTTGCTATATGCAGTTACTATATCCTGGAGATTTTTTGGAAATTCCTTTCTGGTGCCAAGTTACGGACAATTTTCTGATTTTAAATTGACATTTTGTTCGTGGATAATCTAAAGAACGGTTAAAGATATCACTGTGGAACTTTCAGGGATTATAGATCTTGATAAGAACTATCGAAGACGCGATCTTTTGTACGTCGTCTCTACTTCCTGTCGTTACGGCATGCAAAGAAAAAAAGTCAAATTTTTAAACTTTTTTGTTTTTCAATATTTTCAAATCATATTAGTATGGTTGATAGAAACATTTCTCATTAGGCTGAATATATAATTTGTTTGTAAATTGATGAATTCGAACTCGAGATATTAACATTCAAAAGTCTGAAGCGTGATCTTAATGGCGGCGGTCTCTGTCAATTCCAACATTTCGCAATAGGGGTTTACAGAGGCAGCTGAGCGTTTGCTTGAACGAAAGTAACATAAGGAACAATGAAATGTGAAGGGATACTTGGATTGTCACGTCGTAGGTTCGTTGCAATTCGGTGTCAAACTACATTTATTATCCAAGGTCTACTTACAAGTCTTCTTTAATTGGTTTTGGTTGTTTCTCAAAGTAGAAATAGAAAAGAATTGATGTGCAAACGAAGTACAATATCTATATCTTTTGTTTTGCATAACGGTAACACATACCTTAAATCATAGTTAAAATTAATAGTTTTTCAAGAATGTAGTAGGTAAAAAACGTGACCACTGTTTTCCCATGCACACTTGTGTCATATTAAATCAATAGAAAGGACAACTGTTACAATAAGAAAATATTTTATTTTTAAAGATAACAATTTTTCAAAGACCGTTTAATTGACCTATATAAACATTTTATTTTCTCAATGCAAGTTATTGAAGATAATAGAATCTTATTTCTTGACCCTCGTAGGGCGATCGAGGCATTTTTTTCGGTGAAACATACCACCTTTTTCATGAAAGTGTAAGTAATCGGCATAGTCAACTTTCGTGATTGAAAATTGAAAAATTACTAATTAATAGCTGTTTCGCTGCTTTAGTGTTATTTGCCTATATACGATATGTTTCATGTGTGTGTTATACTTTCCACACCTCAAAATGTAGGCTAGGCGATAAGAACGCTCTTTTGTTATTTGATTGAAGCTATCTCACCTATTTAAATGAACATTCCAAAAGAAATTCGCCAAGATTTACTCGTTGCGTTTGGCGCGAAATTATGAATAGTGACCCTTCTTTCATAATTCCAAGACAGATTAACTGTTGCAGAATTATATGTGCATACAAGTGAAGTAAGAGTAGTTGTTCAATAGCGTAATCGATAAGCGTATTGGATTTTCACACTCGTGACCCGTTTCAATTCCCAATGTGTCCAAAATATGTTTAATCCATTTTCAGCTCGATTTTATGGGTTATTTTTCGGAATCGGACGGAAGACCTACTCGTTGCTCGCAACGAGATCGTTTCTAGTTATTAGGGTCTTCCGTCTTCAGCGGAAGACCCTTCTATTATTCTTCGGTTTCTTTTTTACCTTTATTATGTCGCCCCGAACGAAGTCGGGGACGACATATTGATATTGTACGCATGTTTTTTTTATCCAGGCTGTTTCTCGGAGATGGCTGGGGCAATCTTCCTGAAACTTTCCTCAAAGGACGATCACTGGTTGTAGTTGTGCAGTGAGGTCGTTCAGTTCCAATATGTCTACCGTTGCCATGGAAACCTGTAAAAAGCGACGAATTTTGTCCGAGAGTGTTCTCTCTGGTCCCTTAAACGTTCGTAATGAAACTCTTTTTATTTTAATGATTAGTATCTGTAGTTGTGCGCCTTGCATTTAAAATTTTCAAATACTCGATTATTGCCATGGAAACCAGGGGAATGTTAAAATTCTTTAATTTCGATTTTCTCAATAACTACTCAAGCAATCGTTTTGAAACTTTCAATGTTAATTCCTTGCAATGTGTCAAAGTGATTTTTACTTTTAAAATAATTGTAATGAGTCGCTCACAGTTGTCATAGAAACGAAACAGAAAAAAGGTTAAGATGTACACATGTGTTCTCCAAGGTCTATGTCAAAGGGTCAAAGTTCTTCGTGTCCAATAAAAGTTCTTTTCACAAGGATTACATATTTGAAATACGAAAGCCCTAGCCCTTACCGTTCAAACGTAAGGTACTATGTTCAAGACGACCCCCCCCCCTTTTGAAGCGCACTGCCAGTTAGAATACACATATCTAACATATACAACTTACAAGTAACGTTTTAAAAGTTTCATTCATAAAATTCAGTTCTCCTGATGTGATTTCATAGTTTGCCAACCTTCATTCTTCTTCTGTCTTGTCTCTAGATTTTATAATTATTTTATTTTATCTATATATAAAATAACGATTGTCAACTGCATTTATTAGCATTTCGCATTTTTTTTGTATATCTATAACTTGTATATTATTAATTTCATTAGATAGTGCAAGTATAAATTAGAAAATTGGTACGTTATTTCCATAGTTTTTATTCATTCATAAATCCTAGGATCCGCTCCTACAAGTGCGCTAAGCCTTGATCACTACTGTAAACAAAACATTCATCTCGCCGAAAATGTTCACGATTCCGCTAAACTGAGAAAGTTTACACATGATTTATCATCTCATAAGAAACATCAGCCCTGTACAATGCAGAAATGCTCGAATTGAAGGGGAAAATTCAGGAGTTATTGATGTGAAAAATTCAGGAGTTATTATGTCGCCCCGAACGAAGTCGGGGACGACATATTGATATTGTACGCATGTTTTTTTTATCCAGGCTGTTTCTCGGAGATGGCTGGGGCAATCTTCCTGAAACTTTCCTCAAAGGACGATCACTGGTTGTAGTTGTGCAGTGAGGTCGTTCAGTTCCAATATGTTTACCGTTGCCATGGAAACCTGTAAAAAGCGACGAATTTTGTCCGAGAGTGTTCTCTCTGGTCCCTTAAACGTTCGTAATGAAACTCTTTTTATTTTAATGATTAGTATCTGTAGTTGTGCGCCTTGCATTTAAAATTTTAAAATACTCGATTATTGCCATGGAAACCAGGGGAATGTTAAAATTCTTTAATTTCGATTTTCTCAATAACTACTCAAGCAATCGTTTTGAAACTTTCAATGTTAATTCCTTGCAATGTGTCAAAGTGATTTTTACTTTTAAAATAATTGTAATGAGTCGCTCACAGTTGTCATAGAAACGAAACAGAAAAAAGGTTAAGATGTACACATGTGTTCTCCAAGGTCTATGTCAAAGGGTCAAAGTTCTTCGTGTCCAATAAAAGTTCTTTTCACAAGGATTACATATTTGAAATACGAAAGCCCTAGCCCTTACCGTTCAAACGTAAGGTACTATGTTCAAGACGACCCCCCCCCCCTTTTGAAGCGCACTGCCAGTTAGAATACACATATCTAACATATACAACTTACAAGTAACGTTTTAAAAGTTTCATTCATAAAATTCAGTTCTCCTGATGTGATTTCATAGTTTGCCAACCTTCATTCTTCTTCTGTCTTGTCTCTAGATTTTATAATTATTTTATTTTATCTATATATAAAATAACGATTGTCAACTGCATTTATTAGCATTTCGCATTTTTTTTGTATATCTATAACTTGTATATTATTAATTTCATTAGATAGTGCAAGTATAAATTAGAAAATTGGTACGTTATTTCCATAGTTTTTATTCATTCATAAATCCTAGGATCCGCTACTACAAGTGCGCTAAGCCTTGATCACTACTGTAAACAAAACATTCATCTCGCCGAAAATGTTCACGATTCCGCTAAACTGAGAAAGTTTACACATGATTTATCATCTCATAAGAAACATCAGCCCTGTACAATGCAGAAATGCTCGAATTGAAGGTGGCATGTCAGATTCGTTTTCCGGCAATGAAAGTGAAATTTCAGAGTTCTAACTGGCGTTATAATACACAAAATAATTCGGCTGATCTTCTTAAAAAATTACATTTGCCAAGCTTTTTTGGTAGGAATGATACTGTCAATTAACAAGTATGAGGCTCAGTTCAGTACATCTGCCCAATTTCTTTTATGCAAGTCTGCAAATTTAGGAACTTGTAATTTTTTCCTGCACTACTTTCTTCTCCTACCGATTCTAAAAATAAAATGGGATGTACCCAATTAAGGTCTTCCGTTTCCAACGGAAAGGACTGATACGACTCGATGGTTGTCCAAGCTTAGCTAATGGACCATTGTTTTAGTGATGATAAAAATGAAAGTCTTGTCCAGTACGGGGCGACATATGCTATTGCTTGCAATAGCAGACTTTCTAGTTATTATTATTATTATTTTTATTCTTTTTTCTTCTTACAAAATTTGTGCAGACGATTTCTCGGAGATGGCTCGTTCGATTTGCTTCAAATTTTCACAGTCGATGCGTTGTCATCTGAAGTTAATTCCGGCAAATTATTTTTTGAAAATTCACTTCCGGTCGGGAGTTATCGCCCTTTGATCAAAATTTAGAGGACCTCCTTGTCTGTGATGGAACTCAAAAACGAATCAAGCTAGAAAGCTGAAATTTTTTGTGATGATAGAGGACATGTTGCCACGTTGCAACATGGTCAGGATATTTTCCGGAAGTGCCTAGTATGGAAGCTCGGTAGGGGTCAAAATTTAGGACACGTTTTATGAGTGATTTGTTGAGACATTTTGTATCATATCTTTTAAAATATAAATATTTTGTTAAAACATACTGAACATCATTTGTGCAAAATATCAAGATCTTTAATATGATATCAAGAAAAATGTGCTGACTCATCAGATTAAGGGCTGAAAGGGGCCAACAGTTTTTATTCAATAACTCTTTTAAAGTCAATATTTTGTTATACATTACTGAAGCAAAGATCTTTATCTCAACCGTCTACAACTATATATTATGGTTTTGATGTCGTATGGTACATAATTAGGGGCCACAAGGGGCCAGAATGCTAAATCTTTGATGCTTTATATCTCCAAAGGGAGAAATATTTTGATAAGCAATATTAAACAAAAGTTGTTCAAAATAATGTTCTAAACAATATGCAACCTTTCATTTTTTGCTAAACGTTCCCGTTAAGGAGCTGAAGGGTTGGCCCCTATTTATATCTTTTGCTTATAGCTCAAAAACGAATAAGAATTTCTGAACAGTTGTTGAACAAAAAATATTCAAACTCTTAAGATCTTTAAGATGAGATCCCGAAAAAGGGGCTGGGCACTCGAATTAGGGTCCAAGAGGGGCCAAAAGCCTTCAATCGATAACTCTTTATCAGTTAATATTTTGTAATACATTACTGAAGCAAATATCTTTATCTCAACTGTCTACAACTATATATTATGGTTTTGATGTCGTATGGTACATGATTAGGGGCCACAAGGGGCCAGAATGCTAAATCTTTGATGCTTTATATCTCGAAAGGGAGAAATATTTTGATAAGCAATATTGAACAAAAGTTGTTCAAAATCATGTTTTAAACAATATGCAACGTTTCATTTTTTGCTAAACGTCCCCGTTAAGGAGTTCAAGGGTTGGCCCCTAATTATATCTTTTGCTTATTGCTCAAAAACGAATAAGAATTTCTGAACAGTTGTTGAACAAAAAATGTTCAAAATCTTAAGATCTTTAAGATGAGATCCCGAAAAAGGGGCTGTGCACTCGAATTAGGGGCCAAGAGGGGCCAAAAGTCTTCAATCTATAACTCTTTATCAGGTAATATTTTGTAATACATTACTGAAGCAAAGATCTTTATCTCAACCATCTACAACTATATATTATGGTTTTTATGTCGTATGGTACATGATTAGGGGCCACAAGGGGCCAGAATGCTAAATCTTTGATGCTTTATATCTCGAAAGGGAGAAATATTTTGATAAACAATATTGAACAAAAGTTGTTCAAAATAATGTTCTGAACAGTATGCAACCTTTCATTTTTTGCTAAACGTCCCCATTAAGGAGTTGAAGGGTTGGCCCCTAATTATATCTTTTGCTTATAGCTCAAAAACGAATAAGAATTTCTGAACAATTGTTGAACACAAAATGTTCAAAATCTAAAGATCTTTAAGATGAGATCCCGAAAAAGGGGCTGGGCACTCGAATTAGGGGCCAAGAGGGGCCAAAAGTCTTCAATCGATAACTCTTTATCAGTTAATATTTTGTAATACATTACTGAAGCAAAGATCTTTATCTCAACCGTCTACAACTATGTATTATGGTTTTTATGTCGTATGGTACATGATTAGGGGCCACAAGGGGCCAGAATGCTAAATCTTTGATGCTTTATATCTCGAAAGGGAGAAATATTTTGATAAGCAATATTGAACAGAAGTTGTTCAAAATCATGTTCTTAACAATATGCAACGTTTCATTTTTTGCTAAACGTCCCCGTTAAGGAGTTGAAGGGTTGGCCCCTAATTATATCTTTTGCTTATAGCTCAAAAACGAAAAAGCATCTCTGAACAGTTGTTGAACAAAAAATGTTCAAAATCTTAAGATCTTTAAGATGATATGAATAAAGAGGGCCGGTTCCTAAAATTAGGGGCCGTTAGGGGCAAAAGGCCGATTTTCAAAAGTCTTTAATGTTCAATGTCTTTTTACAGATTGTGGTAAATCATTATTTTAGAATGAAAATCGCAATCAAAATCTTATCTCATCTCATCAAGAATTGGACGGAAGACCCACTCGTTGCTCGCAACGAGATCTCATCTAGTTAAGGTCTTCCGACTTCCTTCGGAAGACCTTATTGTTTTCCGTCGGTTTCCTATTATTATTATTATTATTATTATTATTATTCTTTTTTCATAGTTATGGCGATATCTCAGCTGTGTCTGTACGGATTTCAAAGATTTTTACAGGAAAAATGCATCACATTAATATCTCCAGACGTGTTTTTCATTTTTTCAAAATTTGCTTCCATTCGCGATTTTTGGGGAAATTTGTATTTTTTAAATGGATTTTTGTACCCCAGTTTTCTCGAAAACGGCTAAAGATATGACATTGAAACTCATGGACATGAAAGAGCATCACATGTAGATGTGCCGAACGTCCTTCATTTTTTGTCGTTCCTACTTCCGGTCGCAAACGGAAGTGAATTCAAAAAGTCTAATTTTTCAACTTTTTTGTTTTTCAAAATTTTTCTTTCAGATTTACAGGCTTTATAGAGCGTCTTCAACGATATCAATATATGTTTTCATTTTTTTCATGCGTGCGTTTATTGCGAAGATATGACAGAACCAAACTTTGTCTTACTGTCGCGGGTTCGAATCCCGCTCGGGGCGTTCCCCAAATTTTTTCTTTGTTTTTGTCTTTTTTCAGTTGCATATTACTTTTCACTCTTTTATAACATGTGTGGAAAATTTCAACGATTTTAAAAAGCTATATTTGGAAATATTTTGTGAAATACCTGGAACAATCACGATCTATGTTGAGAAACTACTGTAAATGAGCGTAAACGAAAAAAATACATTATGGAATCTATTTCATAGGATGACGCAGACTAGATTGCAAAAGAGAAGTGGGTCGGAAGACCTGCTTGTTGCACCAGCAACAAGAACGCATCTAGTTATTATTATTATTCTTTTTTCATAGTTATGGCGATATCTCAGCTGTGTCTGTACGGATTTCAAAGATTTTTACAGGAAAGATGCATCATGTTAATATCTCCAGACGTGTTTTTCATTTTTTCAAAATTTGCTTCCATTCGCGATTTTTGGGGAAATTTGTATTTTTTAAATGGATTTTTGTACCCTACTTTTCTCGAAAACGGCTGAAGATATGACATTGAAACTTATGGATGTGAAAGAGCATTGCATGTAGATGTGCCGAACGTCCTTCATTTTTGATCGTTCCTACTTCCGGTTGCAAACGGAAGTGAATTCAAAAAGTCTCATTTTTCAACTTTTTTGTTTTTCAATATTTTTCTTTCGGATTTACAGGGTTTATAGAGTGTCTTCAAAGATATCTATATATGTTTTCATTTTTTTCATGCGTGCGTTTATTGCAAAGATATGACCGAACCAAACTTTGTCTTACTGTCGGGGGTTCGAATCCCGCTCGGGGCGTTCCCCAAATTTTTTCTTTGTTTTTGTCTTTTTTCAGTTGCAAATTACTTTTCGCTCTTTTATAACATGTGTGGTAGATTTTGCCGATTTTTAAAAGCTATATTTGGAGATATTTTGTGAAATACCTGGAACAATCACGATCTGTGTTGAGAAACTACTGTAAATCAACGTAAACGAAAAAAATACATTATGAAATCTATTTCATGGTATGACGAAGCTTAGAACGCAAAAGAGAAGTCTGTCGGAAGACCTCCTTGTTGCACCAGCAACAAGAACGCATCTAGTTATTATTATTATTCTTTTTTCATAGTTATGGTGATATCTCAGCTGTGTCTGTACGGATTTCAAAGATTTTTACAGGAAAGATGCATCACATTAATATCTCCAGACGTGTTTTTCATTTTTTCAAAATTTGCTTCCATTCGCGATTTTGGGGGAAATTTGTATTTTTTAAATGGATTTTTGTACCCCAGTTTTCTCGAAAACGGCTAAAGATATGACATTGAAACTCATGGACATGAAAGAGTATCACATGTAGATGTGCCGAACGTCCTTCATTTTTTGTCGTTCCTACTTCCGGTCGCAAACGGAAGTGAATTCAAAAAGTCTAATTTTTCAACTTTTTTGTTTTTCAATATTTTTCTTTCAGATTTACAGGGTTTATAGAGCGTCTTCAACGATATCAATATATGTTTTCATTTTTTTCATGCGTGCGTTTATTGCGAAGATATGACAGAACCAAACTTTGTCTTACTGTCGCGGGTTCGAATCCCGCTCGGGGCGTTCCCCAAATTTTTTCTTTGTTTTTGTCTTTTTTCAGTTGCAAATTACTTTTCACTCTTTTATAACATGTGTGGAACATTTTGCCGATTTTTAAAAGCTATATTTGGAAATATTTCGTGAAATACCTGGAACAATCACGATCTGCGTTTAGAAACTACTGTAAATGAACGTAATCGAAAAAAATACATTATGGAATCTATTTCATAGGATGACGCAGACTAGATTGCAAAAGAGAAGTGGGTCGGAAGACCTGCTTGTTGCACCAGCAACAAGATCGCATCTAGTTATTATTATTATTCTTTTTTCATAGTTATGGCGATATCTCAGCTGTGTCTGTACGGATTTCAAAGATTTTTACAGGAAAGATGCATCACATTAATATCTCCAGACGTGTTTTTCATTTTTTCAAAATTTGCTTCCATTCACGATTTTTGGGGAAATTTGTATTTTTTAAATGGATTTTTGTACCCCAGTTTTCTCGAAAACGGCTAAAGATATGACATTGAAACTCATGGACATGAAAGATCATCACATGTAGATATGCCGAACGTCCTTCATTTTTTGTCATTCCTACTTCCGGTCGCAAACGGAAGTGAATTCAAAAAGTCTAATTTTTCAACTTTTTTGTTTTTCAATATTTTTCTTTCAGATTTACAGGCTTTATAGAGCGTCTTCAACGATATCAATATATGTTTTCATTTTTTTCATGCGTGCGTTTATTGCAAAGATATGACAGAACCAAACTTTGTCTTACTGTCGCGGGTTCGAATCCCGCTCGGGGCGTTCCCCAAATTTTTTCTTTGTTTTTGTCTTTTTTCAGTTGCATATTACTTTTCACTCTTTTATAACATGTGTGGAAAATTTCAACGATTTTAAAAAGCTATATTTGGAAATATTTTGTGAAATACCTGGAACAATCACGATCTATGTTGAGAAACTACTGTAAATGAACGTAAACGAAAAAAATACATTATGGAATCTATTTCATAGGATGACGCAGACTAGATTGCAAAAGAGAAGTGGGTCGGAAGACCTGCTTGTTGCACCAGCAACAAGAACGCATCTAGTTATTATTATTTTTCTTCTTCTTCCTGGGTACTTTTTTGTCCGGGAATGATCTAGTAAACTATTCGTCCGATGTAGGTAAAACCTTTTTAGGGTCAGTAGACATGTTATGTAGATTTGCGGAATCAAGGTCATTTTGCGCGCACGTGCTTGCAAGAGCGCGCACGTGCAACACGTGAAAGGACCAATATAATAGATATAGCCGCAACTTTTCTATTTTTTGATGAAATGCTTTGAAACTCATAATGTGAGGATATATTAGTAGCATAGACATGATGACATGGTCAAAATAGCAAGATCTCACGCGCATGCACGTGCGCTTCGCTCTGATTGGCTGAAACTAAAGTCTCAATATCTTTCTTTTTCTTTGACAAAATCCTTTGAAATTTTGAATATAGCCATGCATTAGGATATCCTACGACGTGATATATAGCAATTATCATGAAAACACGTGCATGCACGTGAGCTGCAATCTGATTGGCTTAAACTTTAAATAGCTATAACTTCCTTGGTTTTCAACCAAACAGGATGGGATTTAGAACGTAGATAGATATAATGGACTTCTACAAGAAGGTATGGTCACCAAGCTCATGTATGCACGTGCGTGCACGTGAAATGAGTAAAATCAAAAATGCACTGGAATGAGCGTATTTTTTAATAATTTTGGATTAAATACTTTAGTATTTAGTATATTTAAAATATATTAGATTGTGTAGACAAGATGATACGGTCATTACGCACATGCATTCACGTGCACACGCGTGCAATGCTAAAATTTGAATGAACTTGGTACACTTCTGGGTAAACGTTGTTAAAGTCTCAAATGCATAGAGTTTGTCTTATTTAATGAAGCTTACAGGGAATATGGCACCAAAAGGGATTTGGGGAGCGTTTGGGGAACATCTGTAACGGTCCCCGTTACAATTAGCACTAGTTTTATGGTAATCTCCTAATGGTTGAGTAAAAAGGGAAAATGGGTATTGTAGCATTCTGTTAGTACTAAAAGTTTCTAATATTGGTACAGGTGCCATGGAGATGCATAAATACAGATGAGCCCAATGCAATGTTGGTTGTCTCTTCGTTTGCTATACCCAATGTTTAGTGTATTATTTTTCTGTCAGTATGCAATTTTTATTTCCCATTTGATCCTATTTCTCCCAGTTCTCAGAGATATTACATTTGATTTTGGAGTAGATTAAAGTCTGTTGAAAATCCTCTTTTATTCTTAAATGTGTTAAAGAAATGGAAAATGTGAAGATAAAAAAAATTAGGTGTTTAGAGACACCGAAGAAGCTCTTTCATCTGGAAATTTGAGTCTGCAAGGTGAATTTAGTGTACAAGTATTTTTGTACACAGATTTGTCTATAATCATGATAATACTCATTTACCTGGTATTTGGCAATGCGCTTTTGATGTTCTGTGGATATATTGAGAGGGATTAGTAAGGTTCACGGTTACATTGAAAGATTTTGTAATATTTATAGTTGCTGACATGGTAAAAAGATTATCTGTTGAGATTTCTCTATACCTATCACAGTATATATTAGGTTAGGGATTCCTGTAGATGTCTGCAAGATTATGAAATAGGTGTCTGATTTTTTCATTTCCAACAGAGGAAGATAAGATGGAACAAGATAATTGGGAATTGAATGTCTGTTCAAGCCAATTTTCACTGATTTGTTCTACAGATAACTTCAAATACTTAAATGCCTATTACATAATTTAGGTTTGAAACTACATGTATTAAGGTGGAAAGTTTTAAGAAAGGTCAAGTATGTATACATAAAATATTACATTAAACCCTAGGTGCCCCTGTTCTTTGTTCTAATTCAAGTACTAGTGTGGGTTTCTGCTTTTAGTTTTTCCATTCAGAAAAGTTTGGCCCAGGTAATCAGAAAATCGTGGAATTTCAGTATAGTTTACTGATGATTTAGTCTAATTTCTTTGAGCATTTCAGATACAAAGAACTCTTTAACACATTGGATGCCAAAGGTCTGCATATTATCAGCACACAAACAAACATGCTAATGTGGTCGTGACTGAATCAAACAGATTTCTGTAGACTTTTTGCACCTCGTGTATGTGCTTTTTTTGCGGCAGGTTTACTTGGATAAATAAACTCGGCAGTGATCACTTTCATACCCCTGATTTTTGGCAGCATGTCCATTTGGCATGTTTGAGGTGTGATTTCTAAACAATTACTGCATCAGATGTGTTGCCAATACCAGTCCTTGAATCCAATAAGTGCATTTACTCTTTTAAAAAATTAAACTGGCAAAGTGATTTACATTGGTGGATGAAATTGAATCAAATAATGTCAATGAAAAAATAAGTTATAAAATACCAACAGTTCAAATTATATGAAATTGGATATTTATGTACAATGAATGTAATATGTTATGGATGTATCATCCTCCCAATGCCAGGAGTCTGGTCAACATGTTGCCATGGAACCCTACCATGTCCCAAAGCAACATGTTGACTCAGGATCTCTGGCTTTGGGAGGATGTAGATATGTAGGAAAATAATGTCACACTCTTATAAATGGTACTGGAATCCTAACCATTATACATCCTTTTTTATCAATTTCAGGATGTGCTGGAGAAGAAAATCGAGGACCTGAGTCGACAGTTGACCAATGAGAGACAACAGCACAGAAAGGAGAGACAACAGGTTGCCAAGTTACAGCGAGAACTCGCCCGAGCCAAAAGTGACAGCCAGAAAATCTTGTCTGTAAGTTAAAGAGAGATAACTCTAATAGTCTTCATTCAAACTTTGGGGTTAGAGCAAGTTTTTAATTTCAAGCGAAGTCCAGGCCCATTCATTGTGGAGAATTCTTCCATATTTCAGCAAGCCTTTCTCTACACTTACATTTAATGTTTATAAAGCAAATGATGTTATTTTAATTTTCATACCACTCTTCATAACCCCCCCTTTTCGACCACCACCCCCCAAATTAGGATAAGAAAAAAAGAGAAAAATTCATCCACTGATTTGAACTGACATATTGTGTCCCAAACATAAAAAACTTGTAGAAGAGAGTATTTTTCATATCCTTTGAGCTATTCATAGCACCCAGTGAAGCAGTAAAGTCAGCAGCTGTTTATTTTTTCCCAGTAATTTATTGGGTATTGATCTTTCCCAGGGGGTAAGACTGGATGGGTTTTGCATGTCCTCCCCATCATCAATGTCTGATTGCATCTTCATGGAGTCCTAAACAGATATTCTGACAATTTCAATTACTCACTTTCTCTGGATGCTTTGCTGGTATCTCCACATAATAATGTTTTATAGGAATATAAGGCCATTTTGTGTAATGAGCTTATTGTTTTTGAAGTATTGAATAGGACATTTCTTATTGTTAAAGTGCTAGATAAAGTATGTGCAGACTAAGGGCACTTGTTAATCAAACAGAGGAAAAAATCTATATTAATTGTCCTTGCTTTATATCAAAAAAGAGATATCTACCATTAATGAAAGCTGCTTTAGATTTATTAATTCGATTTTTTTTTCATATAACATGAAAATAAGTATTTTTTAAAGCCTTTAATGCAGTTTAAAAACACACAACTTTGTGTATTCGGGTTTAGCTGGCCAAAAGATACAGAAATTGATGTAACAGGTTGAATCCAATTGAATATTCTTTTTAGGGTGATCACTGTGTATTTAATTGAACTTTTGTCCCCTGCTAATGTGACATGTGTCCTTTTAACCCCATTTTGATTTCATGCAAACATATGGTGCATGGATCAGCTACTTTCTCCCAGCCATTTGTTGAGGGTTTCACTTACAGAACGAGGTCTCCGTCTTTTGACTGTGGTCAGTGGCGTTTCTCTTGTGTGTGGCGAAGCTGGAATGCTTTTTGTTTTTCTTGGTGCTTCTGTTAAAAGGGCAGACAATTTGTACCTGCCAGGGAAAATAATCAGAAGAGTATAAGCACAATTAGGGCTAATCAAAGCCAGGTACAAGTGATGCTCTGTATAGACCTATAGGATGTCAAAACACAATTCTCTCTAATACCTCATAAACATCAAACATGAAGATTCAGAAATACTTCTACTGACTTTTTTCCCCTGAATAAGTAGCATATAAATATAATTATTTTTGCGTTTTAATATTACTTGCATTTAAAACCTTTATTTGTGATTAAAAAATTTAAAAGAAGCATTAACCCTAGAGTCTTTGGTTCAACTCTAGTTTATTAAGTTTTCAAAGAGAGGCAAAAGATAACAGGCAGTTGAGAAAAGTGACGCTCATTACTTTTTAATTAAGATTTCATTAATTGGTTATTGAATTCCTGGATCAGTTAATCTGAGTCGGCTTATCAGCAGCCATTCTGCTTAAATTGAAAGACATGCAGAGAGACTCACTTAGTTTGTGTTTGCCCAACAGGGAAGCGATTTATTTTCTGCCTCTAAACTGATACTTTGGTTTGATCAGGTATCAGACAAACTTTGGTCCTTTTAACTCGAGTGTTTAAAAGGTTTGATCAACTCTCGGTTTTAAAAGATGTATAATGCAAGAAAATGGGATTTTTTGAATTCTTAACCTGAAAGATATAATAAAAATGGAATCACAACCTCAAAGAACAAAATGCATACATGCTATACAAATAATACAAAGAATACAAATATAAAAAGATTTTTGATTTTTTATTTCAATATTTAAGAGGATTCTCTTCATAAAAAAGTCTGCTTTTATCACTGTTAATAAAGTCTGTCTGGTCATAATGACGAAGCTTTATATTGACCAGGAGAAAGAACACTTGCATTCAATGCTTTTTATGTGCACCATCAATCTAAAGGCATATCAGTTTTTGTTTGAAATAATGTGTAAATTGTTTATGTAGTATTAACATAGAGCCCTCCTGCAGGTATTTGGACACTCTTTGAACTTCCAGGATCAACATGCCAGCCTTTGCTCTAGTCTTCCCTCAATCTACTTCAGTCTTCCCTGTATTTCTCTAGCTGTGACAAAAAATGTAGAGAAGACTTCTATATGTAATTGTGAACTATGAAACTTATGACTTGATGAAGTTGTATTTGGTTTTCTTCAGTTTGGTGCATTTTGGAGAATTTACTAAGAAAGGATAATTTTTGTGATGGTCAACAGGTAAGCAATTTTCCTGCCTGGGTAAAAATAAAGAATCTCAGGTAATTTAAATCAACATAAGGCTCTGGAATATATTTTGCATTGATATTTTATAACCTCCCCAAATAAAAATGAAAAAAAGGAAATAAAGAAGAAATAAACAGCTGGGAAAATGGAGCAAGTTTTTTTTTTTTAGTTGGAATCAAAAGTTTCTGAGTCAACATTAAATCATGGAGATAATTAATCCTGTTTGGAGTGCTGTCTTCCACCCTCTGATGTGAAAGGTTTCTGGGGGATTTTGTCAGCTTTTCTGTTTATATTTAATTACTTTTTCATGTAGATTTTGCCAGCAAAATTCCTACTCCATTTATAACTCAGAGGGTCTCCATTAGTTTCTGGTTTATAGTGTATAGGGTGAAGAAATAATTGTTGAAGGGGGGGATATATATGGTTCTTAATTTAGAACAGCTATTTTGAGCTTATAAATCCATGTCATAGGGAACTTTTTTTCACACCCAATTTCATTCAAAAAGTGTTCTGTGAATACCTGGTAGTAATTATTAGAACATTTGAAATCTAAAGCTATTACCGGAATGCATATATATTATCGATAAGGAGCTTGCACATCAATTTTCATTAAAAGTATAATTTTAAAAAGCATATGACGTAATCAATATGAAATTTTTGTAAATTTGCAATGCTGAAAAAAAAAAATTGTGGTGTTTTACGATTTTCATAGAATTATGAGAATATCTCTGTAATTTGAGTCAGGATATACATATCATTTTGGTTATTGAAAATTAAGATTGAAGAAATTTAAATTTGATATTAAAATAAACACCATGCTTTGTCTTAATTCATTTTCCCCATAATAAGTTTTTTAAAATATGAATGATGAGAATCTTGTATAATCTTAAAGTGAACAGACATATAAACAAATGCACAACAAATCAAAACAAATAATCGAGAAAAAAATGTCTGACAGTGTAATTTTATCTCTAACCCTTAGCAAAATCAAATTGATTGAATTTTGATTTATTTTGTAGTTGTTTTCTGAGCATTGGATTTTCATTGTTTTTTGATTTGCAAAGAAATCAACTGTGCCTCCATGCTTAATTGTATGGAAAAAAAGCATTGAAATAGCATTGAACATTGGATTTTGATTTATTTTGCATTGACTTTTGATTGAAAATGGCTGGATTTTTGCGAAATATGTAAATGAGATGAAGGATTAATTTGACATCACGGAAAAATGCAAAATCAATGCAAAACAAATGAAATACAGTATGAAGCATTTATTTGATGTCACTTAGCATTATTGTGACATCACAGAAAAATGTTAAGTAATACATATAACAAGAATGGATATGGGTTACCCCATATCCAAAGATATTCGACTTTTAGATTTAATATGTTAAACAGTGTTTAATGACTTTTATAAAAAAAAAAACCAAAAACTGCACTGTCTAGTTATGGAACTTGTGTAAATTTCGCGAGTCCGTAGCATTACGGTCACCCAGTCTTTTAAGAAACAGTACACACACCTGTGTCCGCAAGACCAGTTAGCTTTGGTCTACACACGTGCGATGGAGTTGGCAAACGCATCTTGCGAGCTCGGAGAGTTTTACACGTTTTGTTTTGCCGAGAAGTTACGATGGTATTCAAAACTTTTTTTTCTTAATTAGATCAAATGAATACAAATTCTGAATAATAAAAAATTATACAATCCCGATTGTCAGTTTAGAAATCTCCGGCCCAGTTCGGGTTTTGTTGCACATTTTATAGGTACTCCATACAGTTTGTCTACACAAGTGCAGGTATCTGCTCAGGGATCGAAAATTCCCTCATTTAATATAACACACACACACAGAATGATTAATTTTTTTTCTCTAAGAGGAAACTATATGATGATTAACGAACAATTAACATGATTATACTACAATTATTGATATAGTATAATCAATTCATCGGTGAAAAAATTTCAATCGAAGAATGACCTAGATATTCTTCGTTATCAAACATGTTTAAAAAAAAAGGTTAAGAGGGAGGAGGGAGCGAGCGTAGGAATATCAATATTTTTTATTTGCATTTAGGGGGGAAAGTGATCTTTGTAGAAAAAATTTGGTTTCTTGTACGTATGAATACACAGCATTATATTCTTATCATGAACAATAATGTTGTATCTACTTATCATGATGGAACTATTTTGGTCGGACCGATTTGTGTGAGCCGCCGCTGAATACAGTAATATATCTTGCATAAATAGTATGCATTGATCGAATATATTAAAAACATTTAAGTGATGTTATGAAACTTGAGAAGTAACATAGAATAAATACATTGGTAACAAACAATATCCAGCATCATGCTCAATGCAAACTAATAATCCATCACATGTATCTTTACCAAAATTTTGAATACTTATGTTAAAAATTCACCAGTACAGTTATAAATTCAATTAAATGAATTACTAACTTATAATTAATTAAATGTTACACTTGAATGTGTGTGAGACATGAATAAAACCCCAAAATCACTGACACAATAACAGTATAGTTTCATACACAAATCACATATCACAAAGGCACAATTTGAAGAACTTCCTTGAATTCCATTCCTATTTTACTCAGCAAATAAGTTTCTCACTTTCTGGACTGTTATTGGTAGTTTTTGTGGAACTGCATTTGTTAAATCTTTTTTTTTCCATTTAACTATAGACTGCTTTAAATTTATTGAACATTTTCGGTGGCACAGGATCTAACTTCAAATTTTTGCACTTGGAGCATGTACATACTCTGAAAAAAAAAACATGCACATTCAAGATATTTATCATTTGATAAATAAATGAATCTTTTAAATAAGAAAGAAATGAGAGTCAAGACTGCATGGTGTTTCGAGGTTTGGTGCATAATTAGTAATTCTGTAGTGTAGACTTATAAGTTTATTACATGCACTATCTGCTCAGCAGTGGACACCAGCAGTGTTGCTTAAACAAAGAGCATAGATTAACTTAATTTGATCAGAAAGCATATGTGATGGAAATTAAGCCCCGATCTTTGTTTACATAAGACTTCCTTGGAGAGTGAAATTTAATACTTGGCATGTTCCCCCTCTCTGAAATTCCACAGAATGTGTAATGATGGGTAAAATAATGCTATAAACAGTGATTCA
>NW_026922848.1:0-20621 GCF_032062105.1 Saccostrea cuccullata | reverse complement strand
TTTCACAAGATGTAATGACAATTACTCGGTTGTATTTCTAGAAAATTCTTTTCTGATGCAAATTATATAGACATTTGAAATTGGTTATCACCAATGTTACGCAATTTAAGATTTTTTCAGAAATTAAAATTGTCTCATTTCTTATTTGTTAATCTAAGCAAAGAACATTATTTGATTACTTAATTTATTTGGAACATCAAAAAGTCCAGGTATTCCTATATGTAAGAGAATTAAAAAAAACCCACCTTTTTATAGTTGTGAGATGGAAACGTCTTCAAATAAGTGTTGAAACAAACTTTACTGAAAAACTACTAAAAAAAAAAAAACTAAATTCGTAGAAAAATCCCGAGTTTTAATATATTACGAGGGTTGTCCAAGAAACACGCGAACTTTTCAAATAATTCCTAAACTATCGGATCAAAATTATTTTTTGCCACAATTTTGGGAAATGATATTTGCGTCATTTTGGCAAAAGAAAATTAAGATTTTGACGTAACATGCATTCAGAAACAAAATTTAAAGGGTGTTACATATCAAAGGTAGGCGCACATTAATTTCTGGACTCTCAAGATGTGCATTGACAGTTATACGGAAATATAATATGATTAAAATTGAATTCTCAGAAAATGTATAATCTAGATTTCTTCTTTTGAAAAAATAAATACTGTAACTTTATAAATAAGAAAAATATGACGTAACATGCACAAGCACTATTAGTTAGATATTGTCAAAATCGGCGACGTCGGAAACGACACAAATAGATGTACTAAAATCTGGTTTAAAACATAGTTAGAGAGTTTCAAAGATTGATGAATCAGTTAAACGATTGAAGAGGTCTTTAGTAAATCTTTAAAAATGACAACCAAAAGGTCTCGAGCTGGACGTCATCAGTGAAGATCGCCGCTAACAGTGCGCACAGTTAGATTTATGACTGGAAAACTGTCTATCAAAAATAATTTATTCCTTGATTTATTTTTTTCTGTAGCATTTATGAAATGGATAACTCGATTACCAAAATAAAGTAAAAAGCAATTTAGAATTTATGCTCTACTCAATTTATTTTAAAGATGCACGTTTCCTGAACAACTTCAAAAATTCCACGAGTGACGTTTAGACGTCGTCGCCGACTGCTATTCTAAATGATTCGTTGATCAAAGATATAAATGTTATTTATTAAGATATTTTATAGAACTTACTGTGAATTATAAAATATATAACAACTATTCTAATATATAATTATAAATAATATACATATTATGATGTATATCAATTTTCAACTTTAAGATATTAGTGAAACAATACATTTTGAAATTGAAAATGTTCGCGTTTTTCTTGGACAACCTTCGTATTTTAAAAATTACCATTGCTTAACGTAGAACCTACATCGTATGACATCATAATTTGTGAATGCGTTTAACCTGTGCTAGATCCATTATTACGTCATATTTAATTCAATGTCACTTTTCCGGTACTTTACAGCTTAAATAGAAATGGTAGAAAATACTGCATTTTGAAATTCAGAGAATTCAATCTAAAACCATGCCAAAATAATCTTAATGCAATTTATATCTTTTTTATTATTATAATAATATATTTCTGGAATTAGAGATAGCTGTAGGCACTTTTAGTTTACTAGTTCTTGGCCTTAATTAAGTTGACAAATCCATGATTATCTTGTGTAATGAAATTATAATGTATACAACTTGCTGTAATGATGTAAATGGTATGTAACTATTTTGAAGGAATGCAAAAACCTAAGAAAATTTCAGTTGCCAACTAAATAGTGTAATATCAATGAAATGTGTCTAAGTCAAATATTTACGTGTTGTAGATCCTGTGATCTTGTGTACATTTTTTGTGATATTTATCATGAAATGATGTGAATTCCTTTTCATAATTATTGTTACTTATTCATATTTGTGGTGTTTGATTACAATTTTTCTATGAAATATAATCTTTTTTAAAATAAAAAAGAACAATTTTTGATAACCATTTTAGTCTATAAGTAACCCCAAACAGTCATTTAATAATTGAATCCCGTGTAAGTGCAAAAAGGTCAAGAATAGAAGCATCGGTAAATAACCTATCTCTCATTATTAGTTAGAGGCGAAAGGTATGTATTTTAATCACTTTTTGTAATCATTTAAGGAATGTTTTTCAGTTTTGTGTGAGTTATTGGTGTGTGAATCACACAGACTTGCACGTAGGCATATATTTCATGAAGCGCGCTAGCGCGTATATGCCTACGTGCAAGTCTGTGTGATTCACACACCAATAATTCACACTAAACTGACAAAAATTCCTTATATTTACATTTTAGATGTTTGGAAGCAACTAAAATATACTAAATATTTGAATTTCTCGCTGTCCTATATCGCTACATTTTTACTAACGTCGCTGCAGCTTATGCAGCTGCATTGTGACGTCACGTTAACGCACGTTTCTCGGTGTATATTTCTACGCGTGAGTATACACAAAAATGACTTTCAAATCAATTTCACAGTTGGTTTAGTAGAAAAACGCAGCGAATGTAAATATTTGGGTATGTTCTTCATCATATTAAAGATTGAAAACGTTGTGACAAAGACTTCTGAAAAATATTTACATATGTAGGGTGGAAAATTGTCTTGAAGAATAGAGTTCATTGGCCTATTTCTTCTCTAAATGTGGGCTTATCTTTTATGTCAATTGCATAAAAAAAACTATTCTTGAAAAATATTGCTTAATATTGTTCCGTTGATAAAGTCTATAAACGACGATGTTTGAAGAGGTATTTTGTGATTTTTCATATTCTCTTCTTGACAAGAACCCCTAAAAATAACTGTAAATGTGTAGTCGCAGTATGTAATTACCATACCAAACTTCACAGGCTGTACTACATTTAAAAACAAGGAAACATATCATGAGCTTTTAACTGATTGATAAGCAAGTACATGTACTTTTTATCATTAATAAAAGTTTGAAAATCTTGTGACAAAGACTTTTCCGATATAGGTTCTACCTTAAGCTTCATCTTAAAAAAAAACGTGTGCATGACATTTAAATACTATTAGAACATTTTTGTGACGTCATCTTTTGTCAAACTTGGTTCCATGAAATTGTTAAGGTCCTGCACCCCGTCCAATAAGTTAACTGTAGGTGTCCGTCCAGTAAGATTTAACGCGCCTCAGTTCGTCTAATATCTGACATAATGGACAGTTTTCGACTTATAACCATTACACAATGCGTTTGAATATATCGATTTAATTATAAATAATTTGTTGCCAAGGAATCGGTGTCTTGTCGTTTTCTCTATTTGTTTACATGTGTTTTGTCGTTAAATCGGTAAATATAAGAAAGCATTCATTTTACTTTTCTGATTTCTGGAAAAAAAGCCTTGAGTAAAATTAGAGGAACTGTGAGTAAAGATCTCATTAAATGAATCCTTCGCATCCAATTTGAATATGCATGTAATGGCAGTGTTCATGTTTTGTTATAGGAAAAGCAAAACATGTGTCGGTACAAAAAACAAAATAGGTGCAAAATGGCTTTATGAAATAAATATTCTCTTAAATTCCCATAAAATCTTATTCAGTGGTAAAAGAGAAGTTGCTGATCAGAGATGGGTACCCCAAAGCGTAACAGACGGACATACAGACGGACGGACATCCCGATTATTATGATATATCATCTAAATTGTTCAAATATGATTGCAATTGAAAGGTTGTTTTTTGTATATTTAGATACAGTTAAAAAAATAAACAACAGCAAAAAAAACCCTAAGGAAACAAAGTATTACAGAAATAGAAAAAAAATATTTTTTCCGAATCTGGTTAAATACAGTCTTAAAGAAATTTTTTGTGGCATGCAGTTTATCTAGTATGATTCCAATGAATTTCTTCTATTTTTGTAATGACAACATTCCGGTTTTGTTTTATAAGTACATCTTTATGATCATTGGGAATTTACCTGCCTCAAATATTTGTACTTTTTTCTTTCTTCTTTTTTACAAAATACCAATCAAATTTCGGAAAAAAAATTATACATGGGAAATTTTATAATGGAAATTTCCTCATGAATATCATAAAAGTATATTTTAATTTGCTTTCATATATCAGCTTGCCGAAAGGAATCAATAATATTCTTTGTACAAAAAGGAAGAGTATATTTATGAAGGGCTACTTCCCAGAGCTGTTAATCTTCAAGCCAAATTTTAGGATAAGATACAACGTTGAGACCATTCATCGCGCTTGTATGTATGATTTCCTCTTTAATATATTTTGTATACAATTTATAATCATGTTTCAATGCATTTTTAGGCATATAAGGATACAAAACTTTTTTATTTAAGGCAAAAACGTTTTTACAAGCCCTTTTTATTCATTTAATAAGCACATATCTCGTAAGTTTGTATGAAAAAGATCGTTGGCTTTTTGATTGAATTTTTAATTTATCTATGTCGTTTTTGTCATTCCACAATCTTTTTCAAGTCCCATGTTTACCAATTTCGCCCTGCTATAAGCAGATCTAATTTCATATTCATATTTAGCAGAATGTGTTCGAAATCTCTAAAGTGAAAAAATGAAAACACGTGCTGTGGCCTTCAATTCAAAATTTATAAATCTACGGCGTATAGTCAATTAATAATTGTTATTTCCATTCTTATGCCCATAACTGTCTCCCAGTAAGGCTGAAATAAAGATACCACATAGTCTGATACATAAGTTTTCATATTTGAAATTACATATATTCTCAAGAAAGACGTAAATGGTAATCTTGCAACAAAGCTTTGTGATAAATGTGATGACTATTACTATACTTTCCTTACTTATGCAGCAAAAAACCTTCATTACCTGCTCATGGAGTTTATATTTCTCAATTGATTCGATACGCAAGGGTATGTCTTAGGCATGTGCAATTTCTAAAACGAAGTATGTAGATGACAAACAAGTTGACGAAGCAAAAATATCAGCAGTCTCGTTTAAAGTCTTCATTTCGGAGGTTCTATTATCAATACAATGATCTTTTCAGCAATTACAATCTTTCATTAAATCAAATGATGACCGACGTTTTTCAAACAAAATAAGTACGGTTTTTCTCTGTTATTACCCAGTCTTGGGAAGGAGCACATGGCGGGTGTGACCGGTCGGCAGAAGATGCCCACTCCTCTATTGCCTATGGTCCCACCTCTGGTGTTTTAGAGGCTGCTAATTGTTTTTATTCTTTAATGGGCTTATGAGCTTAAATACTGTTTGTTATCTCCACATATTTCATAAAAAAGTTACAATAAACACTGCAAAATTTAAAACTAATTTGTTGTTTGAATTAAAAATCCCAAGACAAATTTTGCAGAAGTGTTGGCACAGAAAAAAACCCTTCATGATTCACTCTCATGCTATTTAACATAGAGCGGTAACTATAAACTTCATTCAGACAGCCGCTATTTTACTTTAAAAAAAATAAGAATTCTTTCTTTTTCAGAAACCTATTTTGCTGTTTGGTTCCCTCATAATATATTGGGATGGATCATATACCTCGACTATCAGAGGCGGTGTACATGGGACTTTGTTATGAAGTAGGGAGTCCTACAGAGATGAGATTCAGAAGAGAAGTACAGCGAATTTATGAAAATTTAAAAAAAGAATTATTCATGAAGTATGATTTACAGACCATGACCATTGGGGAGCTACGGGAAGGATTCAGACAAAATTTTGATTTAACTTTAATGTTTTGGAGTAGAAAGAACAAGATAATATGTGAATCATCTCAAATCAGTCTCTACAGTACCCCCCAAAATACTGTGATTTTGATGGAGCCTGAAGACTCAACCCCTGGATTTACAAAACTAAACTTGCCGGTTCCAGCAATTGATCCTTGTATACGTTTCTCCACTGAAATAAGAAATAACAAGTCTTATATCTCAAGTATCTTATTCCACAACAATGCATTTCGTTTCCTTCAAACGTTTAGTGCGTTAAACTCTTTTTCTGGTTCGTTTAGACTTCTATCTTCACATTCCGCAAGCCGAAATATAAAACACGACATTTTAGTCTGTTTTCGATCACATCACTGGCCTACAGACGCAATTTCCTGGATACAGAGATGTCGTCAACAAGGTTGGCCGTCCGATATAATTATTACGGAAATACTAGACGGAGGATATCATGTTGTTCCTATCGGAAGCACACCTGAAAATGGACTAGAATGGCGAATCTCTTTCTCAATAGCAAAACAAAAACTGGTTCATTCGATGAATCACTGTCAGTTTTTGTGCTATAGTATCTTCAAGTATTTTTTGAACGAAGTTATAAATTGCCCGAAAGACATACAGACTCTTTTTTCATCCATAGCTAAAACAATTGTTTTTTGGGAAATTCAGACAGATATTCCCTTGCTTTGGTCACCTGATAACCTATTGTTTTGTTTCTGGAAATGCTTTAAATTGTTTATATACTGTGTTTATACTGGAAAATGTCCAAACTTTTTTATTCCACAAAACAACATGTTTAGATTGAAAGTCGTAGGATGTATGCAAGCTGCATTGTTCAGTGAGTTGTATAATTTATATTGTAAAGGGATATCCTGTCTATTATTAAGTCAAACTCTGAGACCCTATCTCAGTCAGGTAGTATTGAACAACACAATGGGTGTATGTACAGTGGAGAGCAGTATCATATCTAGCGCTGAGTTAGATGTCAGTTTTATGCATGAGTTATTTCCATTAACCATGGAAATTTCTTCTCTTCGAGATTTTGAAGCTTTGATGAAACATTTTAAAAAGGTAATCAAGAGATCTTTGTCACCATATGAGAGAGTGACACTACAGTATGTGGTGTCACAAATGTTTCGAAGCACTGCCATGTTAATAAAAAGTTGTAGAACATATTCAAGCAAAATTTGCAATAAGGTTTATTACAAAGCGGATAAAGTATCTGCATTGCTAAAACTGTCTTGTTCAATAGGTCCTGTGACAGAAATTCTTTATCTTGCTATGTACTACTACAGAACAAGTAGATGCGAACATTCACTCTCGTGTTTACAAAAAGTACGAGAGGAATTGACATTACCGCACAATTTAGATTTGTACAGATATAACTTAGCAGGTATGTCCCTAGGTAATAGAATAATAAAATATCTCGTGGCACACGTTGTATTACATAGTAAGTATAATTACATCAATGAAATAGTTTTAGAACAGGAAGAAGTTGAGAGAAAAGGAATAGCTTTATTATGTATTCCACCTCTCGTGATGTTATACATGTTGTTTGTACTGAATTACCACAGACTGGGTGACTCAGTGACGTCACAAGAATATCTTCAGGATCTACAGACTCTTCTGCTATATGATAATGGGGTTTATGTACCTCTTCAATTCAGAGACATTTCATGGCAAATACTGGGAATCTGTCAACTAATATGTGGGGACTATTTGGGATCATTGGAGTCTTACCAATGTTCGTTGAAATATCCCTTTCATAATATTCAGGAAGCAACATTGCTAAGAATAAGTTCAATTAATCATGTTTTAAAGTAGTATGTATCTTTTGAATACAGATCATATATATATATATATATATATATATATATATATATATATATATATATATATATATATATATATATATATATATATATATATATATATATATATATATATATATATTAATCAAAGGTATTTCCTTTGAAAATTTATACAGTGAATAAATTGATTTATGCATCTTATTGTACTTTTTTATTAATCAGACAAATTGTAAACATAAAAAATAAATAAGAATTGAACTTTTCCAAAGTTTTTCTCAAAATCAGTACCATTTGATACAAAATGTGTTTGTGAAACACGAATGCCCCAGTATGACAACATAGCAAAGATTACACTTTTCTAAAATAAAAATTTAATATATTGGTACCCAAAGTAAGGTATTCTCACTAGAAATACAATTGTGAAATATGAAAGTAGGCCATGGTTAAAAGTTTTTCTTCTTGAAATCAGAAATCTCCAAGGTCAAGGTCAAAAGGTCAAGGTAACTGGTATCCAATGAAAGGACTTACCACACAGAATACATATGTGAAGTATGGAAGCCCTAGCTCTAACCCTTCAAGAGTTATGGCCAAGGTTAAATATTTTATAAAGTAGATAAAACTCCAACGTCAAGGTCAAAGGGTCTTCCGTTCAAATTAGAGACCTTGTCACAAGGATTACATATGTGAAGCATGTAAGGACTAGCCCTATAACCTACTGACAGTTATGGTTTAGGTTTGCTATTTAAAAGTAGGCCAAACTCCGAGGACAAGGTCAGAGGGTCAAAGTTCTTGGTATCCAATGAAGGGTCTTCTCACAAGGATTCTATATGTGAAGTACAAAAGCACTAGCCTTAGTCGTTGGAAAGTTAGCCAAGGTTAAAGTTTTTTTTTTTGAAGTATAAAAATCTCCAAGGTCAAAAGATCAAAGTTGTTGGTATCCAATAAAAGGTCTCTCCACAAAAAATACACGTATGAAGTATAAAAGTCCTGATATTCACTGTTCAAAAGATATGGCCAAAGTAAAAGTTTTGCATTTTTTTGTAAAAGTGGGTCAAACTCAAAGGTCAAGGTCAAAAGGTCAAATTTAGGATACCCAAAGAAAGGAATACACATGCGAAATATGTAGGTCATAGCTTCACTAAATCAAAAGTTATGGGCAAGGTTAAGGTTTTTGCGGACAAACAGACAAAGAGAAAGACAGAGAGACAGCTAGACAGACACAACAAATACTATATACCCCCAAAACTTCGTTTACGGGGGCATAAAAAAGTATGTATTCATTGCCCACAAAGATGTGCGTTGTTCTCTTCTCAAAATATTACAGGTCGTGTGTTTGCAATTCTTTACTCATTTTTTTACTATACCCATAACAAAACCTTCATTTTAATACTGAATAATAATAAAATTAATATAGTGCCTTATATTATGTGATCTCTAAAGGGCTTTACATATATATAAAATCTTCATAAAAAGACTAAAAAGACTTGCATACACTTATAAAAAAGCAAGAAATTCTTTTAAAAGTCACATTTTAAATCAGGCCATATGTATAAACACTTTTCATTTCAAACAAAGGTTTTTTTTAAGGAGGGACATATGTCCGAAAAGTCTTTGTGTGAAATATTAAAGACTTTGACATTTCTTTCCTTGCCACTGGCTATAAAATTTTAGGCATTAAAAACAATACCTATACATGCTAATTTTGACAAGGAGCAGGTGCAAAAACAGTGTCAAAAGCTAAAAATAGATTTTTTTCCAGAATTTTTTTTCTACCAAAATGTGTTAAAAAGAACAAAAAATAGCATCATATTCAAAATCAACATGCATTTAAACTATTTGACTTGTATCTTTAAAATGAGGGCTCATACATAGTAATTAATCTTGGATAAAAAATTTTAATCGGGCACAAAGTATGTTTCACTCCATTTTTCTTGTCGTATTTTTTTCAATTCCGTCATGCATAATAGTTAATATCTTAAAAAGCCATTGTTTGAAAATGTTGTAATTTATAATTTTCTGAAAAAAAAATGAATCTTTTTAATTTTATGAAGATAAAAGTATACCTTTATGATAAAATTAACGAGAAACATGAAGTTTTCTTTATTTTTCGTAAGCTAGTGTAATACATATTGACCTTTCTGCACTAAGAAAAAGGTAAGTAAGCACTGACGAACATATGAATTTCAAACTTTTGTATCGAAAACAAGTATTCTGTTGAGATTAGTAACATTGTACACTGATTTAATCTTTTCTTCTTGATTCCATCATTGCCCCCCCCTTCCCCGTCAACAACCAACACATATTAGAACCTAGGAATGGCTTTATAATTAAATCTAATTATCAATAAGCAAATATAGGTACAAGTATATTTTAAAACTTTTTCTTAGTTTTATCGAAAAAACACAATAATTGTCAAACATAAAATTAAACAATTTTTTCCTGATTTAAGCCGCTTTCTTTGCGGAATTTTATCTTATTGTTTTGCACTTATATCAGCATATTATTGAGGTATTTTTTCGTAACTGAAATAGCTATGAATCATCAACCAACCGAAGAATGTTGTACTGTTAACAAACTATAAATCAGATAAAAATGATAACAATGATGTATAAATGTTCTTTTTGTAAATTGTGTACGTTATTGACTATTAACAATGTTAAACCTAAAGCACAGTTGCAAAAGGAAACCGATATTAAAGAAACGTCGCAATTGTAATGTCAAATAACGCTTCTCTGACGTAGAATAACATAGGTTCCCCTTAAAATGATGAGTCTTACATCTGTCAGTTCTCTTTTAAATACTTCCCATTGTTCAACTTTTCGAAGTTCTAAGCGAAGCTGATCCCAAAGTATTTGAGCAACCTAACGAATCTACGATCAATGTATGTCTTTGATCGACACAACCAACTGGTATGACGAAATCAAAGGAAGTGACCTCATGTCTAGGAATTCGAAAATTTAAATCTGAAATATAAGACGTGCTTTGAAAACATAGATACATAGTTTGTATTGCACTACAAATTTAACAGAAAGCCAATTATAAATACAGTATATAACCATTGTAAATAGACCCCATTGGGCTTGAAATCAATACGATCAGAAATGTTGCCTCATTTGTCCAACACGTATCGTGCAAATATCAAAATAAGAAAAGTTGATGGAGGTCAGGGAAATATTTTAAATCAGGTTTTGTACAGTCAGGGTAAGAATTTAGATTAGCTATAGTTAATCTAAATTAAAGGACAACTTTTTTATGCGCAATTAATATAGTTTTTTTCTAACCGTTTACTATAGCAACCGAACATATTGTCTGACCAGATATTAATAATATACCGTTATGGAATGGGTACGAGAGAAATAGCAAATTTATGGTTCCCCGAGGGAGGAAATAGTTTCCTTCCGAGGGGAACCATATATTTGCTATTTCCCGAGTTCCAATTCCATAACTGTTTTATTATACCGAAACAATCATAGGCGATTTAATTTTTTTTAACCATATATTCCGACATTAAAAAAACACTGTAGAGGCATAATTACAAATGCATACGGTTTAACAGATTGTATGATAAGTAATACATCGTGTACTAAAACAATTAAATTATTTTTTAAAAAGTATCTTCACTGACATTTCGAAGAATTGTCGTTGTCTTCATTTTGCTAGAATCCAAGTATGATTTTGACATCGCATGTCGAAATGTTTTGACGTCATAGTTACATTGCTAATAACATGACGTCACAGACTCGAGATTCCTTGAACGCTCCGCCCACGGAACACTTCGATTGGTTAAAATTACTAATAATTGTGACACGATAGCGGTGTTTTTCTTTGAAGTTTACTGTTCTGTACAGAACGGCACTTTGGTGAGCGGAGCTACTTTCCGTTCTGTATTAGCCCAGTATACCGTACTGTATTTGCCAACTATTCTGTATCTAAAATACAGCACGGTCTAAAAATAAATCTGATTCAATTTAGCAAAAGCACGTACAAATAGTAAAATGTTAATGTTTTCCTAATATAAATTTTAGAGAAATACCCGGTATTAATCCTGAGAATGTAAAATGTCAATAAACACTTATTCCATACAGAATCTACACGTAATTTAGATCCAAAGAAAAACGAAAAATCACAATAACGGAAAACATAATCTACTCGTAATTTTGATCCAAACGAAAAGAAAATTCGCAATAACGGAAAACATCCACTCTCCTTGTGCAAAATCATTCAAGTCCATTTTTTGCGTTTTTATTTTTAAAAATTCTTCTGGCTTACGACAGTACTAGTCACACGTCGATCTCTTTCACTTCGTTTTTAATGTCGCAATTCACTTTGAAAATAAAAATCTTTGATATCAAAGTCCATCGAAGAATTTTCTGTAAATGCTGATTTGTAAATCTAGTCAAACCAGGATTTTAATCAATCTCCATTTATAGATCACAACAATCACGGTTAAATACTCAACTTTATCCATTAAGACTAACTATCACTCGATTTCGTCTACCCCGTTAAATTGTCAAAACTAATCTGACCGAATTTTACGTTTTCCGTGGAAATATATATATACTGCAGATGCGAGCTCCCCGTCGGGGCCTCATCTACAGAACTCTGACGGAAGTTTGGATGCTGCAAAGTTATAAAGTGGGCGGAGCTATTTTTGATTGATCGTGTCACAAATCATTTAGAGAACTCGACAGGTTCTGTATCGTAGAAATACAAATTTGCTTGCGCACTCGTCCACCCCCAAATTTGTATCTACGATACAGAACCCGTCTTGTTCTCTAAATAATACATATTCATGAGGGAGTAGTCCCAGGGAGTAGCTCTGATTTTCCAGGGAGTAGTCCTCAGATGAGCACAACAGTCGCTTCTCGGGGAAATAGACAGTTTTATGATATTAATTTTATATAGATATATATTACAAGTAGAGGTAAAATTATATCGTATATTGAATTGTACATGTGTATGTTATTTTACATCACATTCGAAAATTTTTCACTCATATAGAGAGGTCACCATATGCTAAAGAAGGGCTTTAAGTTGTGACCTTTACTTTACACTCTATCAGGGCCATTGTGCAGCGAGGATAGTTTATTGTGTCAAATGCCTGCCGTGCAATTTTTTAGGGTCTTTTCCCAAAGACCTTCAATTATATGGACACAGCGAAAAATATTCAAACTCAAATGACTATAAAACAAAAATAGGCAAAATAGGAGCGGAGCGTTCATGGACCTCCAAAACATTAGTTGTGGAATCATATGCCATAGAGGAGAAACTCTTCCTAGTGCTCCTTTTCATGTTCGGTAATTAAGGGGAAATTCCGTCGTCAATTCAATGTGAAAATAATAGGCTAACTATAAGTATGAATTCAACATTTGACTTATAAAGTGTATGCTGACAATGTTCATTGTATCGACCAGGCAATTTACAAAAGGATGACGTTAATCGAGACTATTCTTGTTTTATAAACTTGTTTCTCAATAATTTATTTACTTTTGAAAATTTCACATGCTTTTGTGTATCGAATCAAATGAAAGATAAAAGTTAATAAAGGTACTGTATCATAAGTAAGGGAAGATGACGAGTGACATGTTAAAGTAATCACGGAACGTAGTTGTACATATAAGATTAAAATTAATGTCTTTTTGATTGATTAATTGATTGATTGATTGATTGACTGTATATTGTTTTACATCCCATTCGAGAATTTTTCATTCATATAGAGACCTTACCGTACTCTGGTGAAGGGCTCCAAATTCAGACCTATTTTTGGCACTTAGAGTCATTGAGCACTAATAGTTCTTTATAGTGCCAATACCCACCGTGACACAAGGCCTACCCATTTTAAGGTAATATCCGAAAGATCCGTGACTTTCACTTCTAATGCCTAGCACATGGCGAAGGAACAGTGAGGCGGCGCCACGAACGAGAATCGAACCCGTGCCTCCCGATCACGAAGCGAACGCTCTACCACTAGGCTACCGTGACCGGTACATCTTTTGAAGAATAATATACATATATGAAACGGAATTGTCAGACTCTGTAGTAACTTTTATCTCAGGCTCATTGGGATATATCGTTTTGACATAAGAGAGGAAATAACAGCTGTTAATTGATAATATATCATCGATATATATTAATGTCGAGTTGAAGACCTCAACAAGCGTTTTCTTCTTTTCACGCATAAGATTTGGGACAATGTCTGCTTCATATGAATACAGGAAAACATGTTTGTCTGCTAATAACGGTGAGTAATTGATACCCATGGCAATTCCAAATTATTGGAAAACCTGATCACCAAAAACAACATAGATATTGTCAATCAGAAACCAAAGTATCTTTTTGAATGTTTTTTTAATTTATTATTTTGCAAATGAGCAATGACAAAATTAGCAAATTAACGAGGTTCTTTTTTAATTGAAAAAGTATCTGTCAATTATATCAAGAAGCATGGACTTTAATTTATCGTTGGGAAAGGCTGTGTATGAAGTTGAAAAGGCGTAAGTTTTTAAACTTTTTTATTTTGGAAACATCTTGTGATTTCAAATTATCCAAAAGTTCCTTGGACATTTTAAGCATTTGATGATGTTTGTGTTGATTCATTTTCGTCAACAAAATTTAGAAATTATCAAAGTTATACATACCCTTTTTAAAAATTTTTTTACAGATTTTCCAAAAAAGAAAAACCCTTATCTTTAAATGTAGAATTATGTTTGCAGTATCAAAATGTTCAGTCTTTGACACTTTTATTTGTTTTGTTACTGAAAATAATTAAACTTATGTAATGGCAATTTAAAAAAAAATCTGAATAAGGAGAAGACTAAATTGTGATTTCGTGTCTTATTTATATTTTTTACTTTTCAATTACATATGTTCAATTCACATGTTTCTACTGTTTCTATTATTGTGTTGGAAAATATACACATGTCACTATAATAGAATATTTATTTCCTTCCTTATTCCTTATTCCATTCTTCTGGGTCAATATTGTTTTGAGAGAGAGAGAGACAGAGAGGGAGAGAGAGAGCGAGAAGGAGAGAGAGAGGCAAACGGCAACTTGGCACTGGATATTGTCGGGAATTGCAGGGCAAAATCTTAATTTTATAATAAAGAAAGATAGAACAGAAATCAAAACTGAGACAAATGTACACATAAACTAGATGAGATCTCGTTGCGAGCAACGAGTAGGTCTTCCGTCCGTTTTTTCGATAAGATGAGATACGATTTTGACTGTGATTTTTGTTAAAACATTGGAATATCAAGACTTCTCTCATGGGATTTAATATTTTAATTAATATAACATTTTAAAAAGATATAAATGAAAGTTTCTTGGCCCTCCTGGGCCCCTAATTTAAGGGGTCAGACCATTTGCCTTCATATCAACTAATATATTTCAATATTTGAAAGATTTTTTTTTCAACAACTATTCAGAAATTTCTTTTTATTCTCGAGCTATGCAAAATAGAAATATATAGGGGCCAATCCTTCAAGACATTTATGGGGCCGTTTTGCGAAAATTAAATGGATGTATATTGTTCAGAATACGATTCTGAACATGTTTTATTCAATACTGTTTATAAAAACAAAATCTCCTTTGGAGGTATAAAGAATCAAAAGATTTTGCATTTTGGCCCCTGGTTGCCCCTAATTACGTAACATATGATCATAATTTTACAATATGTTGTTGCGAATTGTTAAGATGAATATTTTGCTTCAGTTATTTATAACAAAATATTGTTCATTAAAGAGATATCGATAAAGGACTTTTGGCCCTTTTGAGACCCTAATTTGTGGGGTCAGTCCCTTTTTCTTGGTATTATTTAAAAGCTTTTAACATTCTGCACAACTTCTCTTCAATTTGTTTTAACAAATTATGAACAGGTTGTACGATATGAAACGTAAGGTGTCAAATTTTATGAGATGTTTCTGAGACATTTTTTGGGACCTACCGACCTCCGGTGCCTTTTGCGCTCATGAAATTTTGACTCAATATCTTAAGTCGTTTAGGAGGAGTTACCAGAACAAGCCTACCCTCTTAAAATAAGAAAGTCCATATCTCACCACTGGAAGTGACGTCATGAATGTAAAAATTTCCAATTTCAATATCTATCAGATCTGAAAGTTTCGGGAAAATCGACTGAACCGTTTCCGAGAACTCGCGTGCACAAGAATTGGAAAGAAAAAAATAATAGGGAAAAAGAAACCGAAGGAAAACAATTAGGTCTTCCGTTGGAAACGGAAGACCTTAAAAATACTTATAATAATGATTTCTTTGGTGTATTGCACCAAGTGCTCACAGAAATTTGTTGAATAAACAAATTATAATTATAAACCATTTTCTTCGATATCGTGTTTAAGAGTCAATATTGAACAAGGCATAGGTTGATTTTGAATCTCTGGATATTTCCGCACTTCTCTTCTTCAGGAGGAAACTTCCCTACGGTGGATTGAAACCATGGAGGAGTGAGCATAATTTGCAAAAAAAAAAAAAAAAACAAAAAAAAAAAAAACAACTTTTTAATCATGCTGGTAATAATAGAAGTAACCGTCATCTATTCAGTGTATAAAAATGGACGAACAATAAGTGTAAAAAACGTCAGTCAGCATTTGACTCAATGATAAATTGCATTTGCGAATAAATAAATATGTAAATGGTGAAACTGGCTAAACAAGTAGGTGACTCATAGGTACTGCACACATAAAGCATCTTTTATTTTTCTGGCAGTTAGTGAAAGAATGAATTTTAGCTCTTAATATGTGAATATAATTGTTATTTTTGTTATTAATAAAAATTTAAAATTTGCATTGCATAAAAATGAAGAAAGTCATCTGACAGTCCAATTTTTTAAAAGTTTACGGCGTATGCTATATCATACATGTATATCACTTTTGTTATTTTACAGAGCAATTTACCGTAATAGAAGATGAATGAGTTCATTATAAATGAAGTACATGTAATTTTCAATACTAAAAGCAAGTGCAATTCAGAAAAAATGTTGACGTAGTGAGTAGGTTAATTACCTTTGTAGGTACATATTTATTGACCACATTAAAAGTGAATAAATTTTCATTTGAATCTGTTGGAGGATTTTTTTCCTTTATAAAAGTGTGTGGCTTTGCGAATTCAAGGATATGAATTGAAAAAAATGTGAAATTCATGAAATTATTTTTAAAACACGAGGAAAAATAGATCCACCAAAATTTACACTTATATACAGTTCTATATATATATATAAAGTTGTGATTTTTCTGAAGAATTTCGATTTCATGAAGGTTGCCTCAAAAGAATTTATCCAGGATATACTTAAGTAAGTTTTATTTCATATAAATTTTGTTTTTTCAATAATATGAATAAAAGAAATACAAGTGATTTTATTGTTTTATCTTAAATTTAGAAATTAAAGTAAAAACACACATTTTTACACTTCACGATATATTTATTGTTTTTTTTTTAAAATAATTGTTTTTTTTATTTTTTTTTTATCCTGTCAAAACATTGACATTTTTAAGATATAAAAGTGGTTATTTTAAAAAATATAATATAAAAGTGTGTTTGTTTTAAAATAAAATTTAAATTTTTTTTACTTAATAAGATATCTCATCAGTTTATCATTGTGTTATTTTCACGCTGATATGTTGTATGATAACAGTGCAACGATTTCACCATTTTCATGATGAGAAAAAACAAAACAACATAATATAATTTCTAAACCGTATATACTCGCCTATACGTCGGTTTTTTGGATTTAATATCTGGTACAAAACACTTATACTACTTGTAGGCGAGCTATCAAAAGAATGGTATTATATGAGGTCAGTCCATCTGAAATATAAGCTTATTAAGTGCAACCGACTTGTAGGCGGAATGACTTATAGGCGAGTATATACTGTAGATAAATGGAATTTTGCTATTGGTTCTATTATGTGAGAGTGTTTAGGAAAATCCTTTTCGTAAAAATTTGTAAAATAAATTCAAATCTGACTATAATACAAATGATCTTACAAATCATTGTTATCTTAAAAATTTTTAATGACAAAATCAGCAGTTTAGTACGACGGAGTATTTATGCCAATTTGACAATGTAGAGAAAACTTTTAAAAATCGTTTGTACAATTTTACAAATCGTTTGAACATAGTTTTATAGTTGATAAACTAGGTTTATCGACTGTAAAATATAGTTTACAAATCGTACGCGTGAACTATAGTTAACAATTCGTTAACTTTCGTTAAAGTTTTCATCTATAAAACTATTTTTAACGGTTGTTTACTATAGTTTACGAATGCTAATCTAATCTAAATTTATCTGTCTGTAATAAAACATTAACACTAGATTTTGTTGATAAACATAGATTCACGTCTGTAAACTATAATTTACAATCGTGAACCATAGTAAAGAGTTGTTAATCATGGTTTCACAATTCGTAAAAGTGTATTTATCAGCTAATCTTTGTTTTGGAATCGCAAATGATTTTTTCAGTGTTATTTATAGTTTACGGTTTGCGTTAACTATGGTTTACAGATGTAAATAAGAGATTTACGTTGTTAACTATAGTTTACAGTCCGTAAACAATAGTTTACAACCAATAAACCTAGTTTATCGACTGTGAAACAATGTTTAGCTTTTTTTGTAAATTTGGCATAAATATACCTTGATCAATTTTTCTCTGTCATACATCGTGTCATTAATTAAAAATACGCATGGATACTTTTTCTACTTATGCATGGCCTTTTACCCTTCTTCTACGTGTAATAACAAGACAAAAATGTGTACAAACGATTTTCAAAATCGTACAAACGATTAAGCAAATTTTACAAACGATTTTAAAAAATCGTACAAACGATTTATCAAAACGTACAAACGATTTATCAAAACGTACAAACGATTTCCTTAATCATACAAACGGTTTGAAAAACCCGTTCAAACGATTTAACTAATTGATTTAAAAAATCGTTCAAACAATTTCCTAAATCGTACAAATTATTTTCTAAAACGATGTTTTATAAATCGTTTAAACGATTTTATTAATCGTTTAAACGATTTTATAAATCGTTTAAACGATTTTATAAATCGTACAAACGATTTTAAAAAAAAATTCTACATTGTTAATATGGCACGAATACGCCGTCGTAGTTAAGTAATTGAAAATGCTCATAAAGTATTTCTGAATTTGAAATATGTTTATTTAACTACAGTATTTCTTCATTGCAATACATTAAAGTTCACATCTACTTTTCTGAGACATATGGAGATAAATACAATATTCATTTCAATAACCACTAGTAAAAGCTAACCATGGCTAAAGTTGGATTTTCTAAAATCATTATTATTGTTTTTACTCTTATATGGTTAAGAAAAATTTTTACAGACTTTTTCTAAAACTTTAAAGAATCCTGGGTCATATTAAGATATATTAAAGGAAAATTATTACATGATGTGTTAATGAATTCAAGCTTTATTCTGAATTTTTTAAAATAAAATATTAATTATAAGGGTTATTCTTCATAGCTGGGGATCGAATATCCTTAAGCTTTCATTTCAATCTTTTCGATTTAAAATGTGACATAGCAAAACAACATCATAATGCATAAATAAAAAAAATTCATGTTTGTGCTGGTTAACTCAATCAGATATTTTTTAGAATGGACAGAATACCTACTCTATCTTTGGCGGTCTATGAGGGACTTTGTCATAATATGGGGACTCCTATGGAAGTGAGGATGAGGAGAGAGGTGGACGATACAATAGAGTTTGTGGAAAAACCTGTGGATATCTTTAAAGGGATTAACAAAATGAAGAGTGGGAGTAAACGAGAGGGTTTCAGATTAGAGAATTCAGATTTGGATGTGATGATCTGGAGTCCAGGCCACAAAGTCATATGCGACCTCTCTCAGATCAATCTTCACAGTATACAAAATCATTCTCTGATCCTGATGGACAATGAGGACCTACCACCGGGATTTACCAGATTAAATCTATTAAGTGAAACTCACAACAATATTCAAGCAGTAATAATATATTATTCCTGTATACTTATTAATGAGAAACTTTATATTTCTAGCGCATTATTTCGTTCTAATCAATTACAAATCCTTCGGTATACAGATATTTATTCTTCTGCTTTCCTTCATGGCCCTTGCTCAACATGGTCCACTGGACACTTAGATATGGACTTTGCGTTCTGTTTTCGGTCTCATCACTGGCCTCCAATAGCCTTACCATGGATACATAGATGTCGTCAACAAGGTTGGCCGTCTGAGGTAGTTATATCGGATATATTAAGATCAGGATTCCATGTTGTTCCTATCGGCAGCACACCCGAAAATGGAGAAGAATGGAGAATCTCTTTCTCAGCGGCAGAACAAAAACTTGTATATTCACTGAATCACTGTCAGTTTTTGTGTTATGGTCTCTTTAAATGTTTTCTAAAAGAAGTAATTAACATTGAGAACAATGAACCCGTTCTTTGTTCATACTTCACAAAAACAATTTTATTTTGGTTTATTCAAAGTAATACATCCTTGACTTGGACACCATACAACTTATTATCTTGTTTCTGGGAAAGCTTTAAATCGTTGATATACTGGGTTAATATGGGAGAATGTCCAAATTTTTTTGTTCCGCAGAACAACATGTTTCGAAAGAAAGTATCTGGGTCTATACAGACTGAATTATTCAGTCAGTTATATAACTTGTATTGCAAGGGTATTTCATGTCTACTACTGAGTCAAAGTCTTAGACACTACATTTGTGAAGCAATTTTGTACAGAAAAGTGACTTTTTGTAACTGCAAGAACAGTATTACTGCATTAGACAGAAGCTTTTTTAAAGAATTATCCGCGAACTATTCTCTTGTCCAACAAGTAGAGGAATTCGCAGCCTACATGAAAAGAATTGAGAGCTTGGTACATGTAATGGATTGTTTGACACCATACCAGAGAGCTACGATACAGAATATAACTTCAAAGGTGTTAATTAACACTGCAATGTTAATACAGAGTACAATATATTCAGTGAGAAATTGTAATAAGGTTGATTATAAAGGCAATAAGGTATGCAAGCTACTGAAACTTTCAAGCACACTTGGTTTTGTGTCAGATAGTCTGTATCTAGCAATGTATTTTTACA
>NW_026922847.1:0-20868 GCF_032062105.1 Saccostrea cuccullata | reverse complement strand
CAGTGATAGTATAAGCAAACTTTTTTTAGATAAACATTTATTGGGATATTAATATGTGATCAAATCCTCAAAAAAAACTCAGTTTTTTTCTAATTTGACCTACCCATATCAATATTCCTATAAATGTTTAAAAACGATGGCTAATTTCTTTATTGAAGAACATTTACATTTTAAGGTATGAAGATGATATGCGTGAAACAAAAAACTCGACAAGTTTAGGCATCATCAAAGAACAGAAATCTGAATCAAAATATATCCTCTCTATAAAACAGTTGCTCTGCCTAGCTGCAGTCCATACAACAAAGTCACCCACGCACAGCCCATGATGGCCATCTCCCCTTTGTATTTGGGCATAATGCTTGTGATCTCTTCTCAGTCTGGGTCCTTCATCAGTGTCTTCTAAGAAAAAACCTTCTCTTCCAACCAGTTCATGCACCTGTTATATGTATCCCAATACAAAGTTGCTAAAAAAAGTATGACTGCTAACTAATAGAACTTAATAAAGTGAACATGTACATACCTCTTTGTCAGTAATGACTTCACTGTTGATAGAGTAAGGGCATTTAATTTCCACAAACTCCTCTTTCATTTCCCTCTGGCATGGACTCATCATATACCCATCCATCACTGGTTGCTCCCAGAAATGCATGGGATGGATATATGGTGAGTCCAGACCCCTCTACTCTGAGATTGGTTATGGCATTTTGGAGGGCCAAGTAATCTTTAAGGGCATTTTGCTCATTTTCCACACCCCACTTGACTGGGGAAGGTAGTGTCTGGTACCTGAAATATTGTTGTTGATGTGCTATGCTACTTGATTCAATGCAGACTAAAAATGTAGGGATTATTATAGTTTTTTAAGATTTTAAACATATTCTAATCTTTTACCTGTCTAAACTTGATCCATTAATAATCTGCTTCACTAGGCTTTGTGGATTTTTTCCAGATTTCAGAACTAGACCAAATAATGAACTGGTTATTCTTCCTCTCTGCAGATCCCTCCAAATATCACATGTTCTTTGGCCTCTTGTTCTCTTCTCAATGTAGGCACTTAGGCTTTCTTCAATAGAAACTGGAATGGGCACTGTAACAATAATGTTTTTGCTTTTAGATAAAGATTATTATCAATTTATACCATAGATTTACAAAAAACTTTTTCACTTACAGTTCTCCTCAGACAAGACAAGACTTTTCATTGATGTCTCCAGGGGATCCTCTGTTGTCTTGACTTCAATTTCCTCAGATGGATTAGGTGTCTCATCTGGAATGGTCCATAAGTGACTCATGCCTAGAATGAAAATTTTGATGTTTTGTAAAGCTGAATATTTGTATTAATTCTTTTTTGTGGTTTTTGTGTGTATAGACTGTAATATACATGTACATTGCATTTTTTTGTAAAGCAAAATTACAAACATTGCCTTTTAAATTTTAATCAGCTGTTCTTATGCCTACACGTTGATAAACATGTTTAACACTTTTGTTTCTACCAGTGAGTTCACATTTTCCTTTCGAAATTAGTAAATTGATTTATCAAGATTTTGAAAATAAATCTTAAACTGAACCGATATTTAGTCTTATCTAACATGAATTATGTATTGTTTTCTATACATTAAAATGAACGATGAATACTTCTTTTATACCAGTTTTGGGAAATATTTTTTTTAACATCATCAAATGTTCCATGGCATGTGTGGAATCAAAGTCTCTCTCTTCAGGATGCCGAGGATCAAAGTCTAATTGTTTCCTCTCATGGTACTCCAGTTCCCCCTCTGTTGTCAATTTCGGTCGCCCGAGATTCCATTCCCTCAAGGGCATGGGGTCCATCTTCAGTGGACGAGGGACGTTCCACTGACATGGCGGTGAGGTTGCACTGTCTGCCTTTAGCACCTCTGTGAGATGCATATGGTGTAAATAAAACAACAGTCCTCCAATGTGGCTGCATGTTTGGGCTAGACTACATCAAAAAAATATATGTAGAATTTGTTTGTGATTTAGGAAGTTATCAATTTTTTTATTTCTTTAACTTTGTATTTTTCATGTTAGTTTCTACAATTATGCGTACCCAATGGGACATTCACAATAGGCATACTGAACTGTAGTCCTATCCTCAACACAGAGAAAAACTTTGTACTTCAATTTTTTCATGGAAGCTAAGCAGTCAGCCCTGATGTAGTCCAGGACTCGTCAATCTAAGTTGAATTTATAAATGTTAAACATCTGAGATAAAGAACTTTTAGATAGAAAGTTACCATTTATCTAAATAAGGGTTTATTCTCTTCATCATAGTCCGTCTTCGCTCATCATTTTCATTCTTATAGTAATCAATATTTCCATTAAGTAAACAGTTCAATATGTTATATATTCATTGTAGAATTTCATATGAAAGGTCAAAAATAAACTGAAAAAAAATTTATATAGGCATAGTTGAAATGTTAAAAAAGGATGGTTTAAATACTAGTATACACAAACATACTAGTATGCTTTTTTTAATGCCTATTAAACCATCATACCTGAGCTGTCATTATATGTGATATGTCTCCAGCCTCAAAATGCTTGACTGCCCTATCTAAACCCTTGAAATTCTTCACCTGTCTCCCTTCTGTTGTTTGTCTTAAAATCATATGATGGTAGATCTGTTGAAAAGATATTTTGGGTAGGAAGGTGGGCGTGGCAGGGGAAAACGACGCAGACTGTAGAGGGGGGAGGTTTTCATGTCCAGAAATCTCGGGCACAGTACCCACCAATGCCAGTGTCTGAAACTTAGTTGGTATTTCAGCGAGAGACCCCCTTCTTTTCCTGTTCTGGTCATTCAAATTCTCCCGGGAAGCCATCGTCGTATTGATCAACACGGAAGTGCCCCCTTTGTGTACTAAACTCGGTTCTCGATTTTATTTCATATTTCTATCTAAATATTATGTTTATTTATGCATAATCAACACAAGAAAGGTCTAAATATGTTAGGAAAACAGAAAACAAACACACTTTCATATAAGAATCCTTTTATTTCCATCAAGTTACTACCATGTCGTAGTAGTCAGCGTAACCTATGTAAACAAGTTGCCCTGCGGAAGTAGTTATACGCATGCGCGGAAGTTATCGTGAAACGGTCTATTCATGTTGTCGAATCTCCGCAAGATTTTACCCCAGTGAAAAAGGCTTGTAATCTACCTTGTAGGTCGTTTAAAGTTGTTTCACATTGTTTATAATTGTGATTATGTTATCCCTCACCTATATGTTTAATGTCAGCTATGCTAAATAGCCCATTTCTGTGTAATTTGAGAAAATGTTTTTGTCATGTGCTTAAAGTATGGCCTGCTATTCATGTCATCATTTAAAAAGTCAATCCTAAATAAAATCTGTCTTTAAAAATAATACATTTTACAAATGACATTTAATATGATTAGAGTATAGGAATCCATATATATAAGAGATATTATTTTTGTATTACATTTATAAGAGACATTGTCTCATGTAATTTAAATCATAATAACAAAATGGGTTTTATTTTTGTATACAGTCCTCAAACCTGGAAGATATGTTTTGTTCCTAACCATCTATAATCCATTCTCTATGAAGTGAAGCCTGGCTGTTGGTCTTCCTTTGGGAAATATACAGTGAAATAACTAACATAAAAACAAAAACAAAACTTGAATCTAAAAAAAAAAGTTTCAATGAGATATCATTTTAATTTATTTAATTATTATTAAGATAATTATTTTAAATGTTTATATTTTTAAAATGGAATAAAAAAAAAATAAAATCTGATAATGGAAATCAATACTATAAAGATAGCAAGTTTTTTATCTTTAAGTGCTAATAAATTTCTGAATTTTCCATTAAAATATTTGACATTATATCACAGGGGAAAAGAAAAAAACTACTTGAGTGTTTCTACTGACCCCCCAGAGATCTGCTTATGAGTGCATGGGGACTGCGGTGGACCTTCATCTCCGGTTTAAAACAGACATTAGAGTATGACAGATAAAAAAGGTACTTTTTTTCTTTATTTTACATCACATGAAAACACACAATTAATGATGAAGAATGTACACATGTTTTTCATAAGTGTGTACAAATTGTTCAATATAATGTCTATAATGAATCCAATTTCCTTGGGCTAGTCCACACCCAATCTTGTAAGGAAAAGCATAAGTCTGGTAAGGTAAACTTTCCCCCATTTCTTGTAAACAGGCTTGAAACCATTGCTCTCTGTTTTGTGGGGTATCCTGATAAGTGGAAATTCTTTTAGGTCGGTGACTTGGTTTTCCATAATCCCATTGAGCTAGTAAACAAATGACCACAGGAGTTTGTGAGGTAAACACCTTAATAGTGCCTGGAATTCCTCTATCTTCTCCTACGGCTAAATTTCTAGTCCCTAGAGGTCTGCGAGTGGCATAGAGATTGGCTTGTGGGAATTTCTCTGCAATACTTTGACTCAATCCATGAGCTTTTACAGTTAAACAATTACATTGATGAACAATAGCTTCTACCTCACAGTTGAGTAAATCACCTTGTATCTCCTGGAGACTCATGATGTAAAATGAATCTATTTTTTAAAACACCCTTGTTTTTATAGAACAACAACAAGAATTTTTAAAAAAAAAAACAAGTTTTTTATTCAGGTAAATCTACAATCTCTTGGAACTAATTCTCTGTTTCTCACATCAGGTTTTAGAACTCCATATTCTTCATAGTCACCTTGTCTATAAAAAGTTCTTTCCAATTCTGGGGTGCTGTAAGACATCTCAAAACAGGTTAATTTATGAATCTTTCTGTACATGTATCTCCCTTGAACTCTGTTTTTCATTTGAATGAATCCTCTCACATGATGAAGTTGTCCAGTTTCTGGATGCCTTTCTTTTTGTAAGATCAAGTATTGATAATCACTTCCAATGATTTGATCTACATCTTCCTGTCGGCACCCAGTTAAATTAAATATCCAGTTATTGGCTATTCTACCTCTGTCTTGTTTTAAGTAAGCAATATATCCATTGCCTGTATTTTCTTTCTGTTTATTTTGATAATGAGCCTTAATATCCTCCAAGAGTTTGTTTGGTCTTATGTTTTCTTTTTCCTCCTCCTCCTCCTGAGGTTTATATTCTACAGGATGTTCTTCCATCAAGGGAGGTGGTATAAATACTGCAGGATGTTCTACCATCAAGGGAGGTGGTATGATATCTTTTCCTCCCTCCTGTATAAGTAACCATTCAGTTTCCTTTAATCTAGTGTTCTGACTCATTTCTTTACTGGAGGTGTTACCCATAATGAAGCCAGTCCACAACTGAGGTGTGTTTTATACCATGTTTACTATTTATACCTTTTTTAAAATTGTATTTATTTTTACCAATCTTTAAAAACCCCTCAACACTTTTTGTTTTGTGTTTTTGAAAAAATCTATGGTTAAAGGGAGATAACCTATTTTTAAAAAATGACAAAAAACCCACAATTTTTTTTTCTTTTCTTTTTTATTTATTCGATGGGAGCGGTGTAAATTGTTGGAAATGGGGTAATATTCATTTCCTTCACACGCACAGGTTCAACACGCACAGGAATCGGGCTGTAACATGATGTGTCTACTAGGATTCGGTTTTCACAAATGAACCTTCTGTTCCCTGGACTGGTCTATTTTCTAAATGACGTTTTCTTTTAGGAATTCCTCCTTGTTTTTTCCTTTTTCTCTTAGGACCCCCTCGGGCTAACAGGATTCTTCCTCTCCCTGTCTGCTTTCTTCTTTTTCTTCTTCTTCTTCCTTGACCTGTTTGTCCTTTTTTCTTCTTCTTCTTTCTAAAGGGTAAAGAGACTCCTCGATTGAAAGCAAATAGACCTGTATTTTTGGCCGCATTGAGTCCGTGGGTTAAAAGAGCATTTCGGATGTTTTTTCTTTTTCCCACCACATCCCTGCCTATCTTCACTCCGGCCATGATGGCTTGTTGTTTCCCATGTTTGAGTAAATCTTTGACAAATCCTCGACCTTTTTGTGGCCCCATGGCTAACTTGGTCGCTTCTTTGAGAGTCAAACCTGAGCCTATGCCCGGTAGGGGTATGTTAGGGACTGCTGCCGAGAGGAAGTTTAAAAAATTTCCTCCTTTTTGAGGTTTCATGTGAGTTAAAAGCCTACCCAATTTGAGTAATCCTGTAAGAGGAGTTCCCGATAGATTATCCAAGGGAAGGGCTCCCACCAATCCAGAGATGATAGAACCTACTGCTCCGCCTTTTTGACGTAATAAACCTTTATGATAAGTCCAACTGTGTCCTCTTTGTCTCAGTAATCCGGGATGATACTGCATGGTTCATGTCGCTTGTTCAACTGACCTTTATATCCTCGGGGGACTTCCTTTTATACCCTTTACGGCTGAATACAATACAGACAGCAGACCAGGCAAGCCACCACGCCCAATAAGATGGAACACAATAACGGTACATTCATCTCAGTATACTTTTCTGAAATGAAGTTTCACCACTGATTTACCACTTACAAAGGGCATGGGAGTCCCTAAAGGAGTCATGATGTGAATCTCAATGGTATCGAAATGTTTTTTACTTAGTTTCAAATATTCCGCTCGAATGGGTTCCCATTTGGCTTGTTTTGAATCCTCCAAATGAAATGTACAAGGCACCACTCTTAAGAGTTTCAAGGCATTGGAGCCTACCGTCTGGGGTTGAATCAAGTCACAATAGACATACATGGATTTCAGATTTTCATATAAATCCACAGTACTGTTTCCCAAGTAACTAATGTTGATCCATTTGGTCATGTTTTCTGTATCGTTCTGAAGAATGACCTTCTGACCGTCCATGCCTAGCTTATAAGCTAGGGATGTGGGGAAACGAATGCATAAGGGAGTAAGCATTTTTTCATTGATTTGATACATCACTCGATCATAGGTCTCGTAATATACTAATTTCATAGATTTTTCTTCATTTCCATCACCAAGGGTTTTCCATATTTTTTTCAATGATCTCTCTAGTCCTAGACTTATTTCCTCTGTTAAGGCCTTGGGGTGAGTGTAAGGCCCGGGTCTGAAGTGAATTCGTCTAATTTCCATCTTGCTATCTAGTTCAACGAGTGCAGGTCGTTTAGTATGGGCCCAATCGAGCAGTACAGGACATTGACGTAATGGCATTGGGTCTAAGGTTTTCATTTTAAATCTGCCATAAACATTGGGGTTTTTGATATGGCGAGCATAAGACTGAGGAACCAGGATGTCAAAATAAGCCTCCTTTTCTGTAATGTTTTTCAATGAATTGGGATACATCATTTCTGTTAAAGCCACTTCCCATTCTCCGTCGGTTAAATCTAGGGATTGTGGTAATAAGGTTTTAAATTGAGCAGTCGTATTGCTAGAAAAAGAGGCCATAGACCCATCACTGGGTAAAGTCATGTAAAACCCACTGCTCTCGGCCATGTTCAATCTAAGACTGAGACTCTAGACCTTAAGACCTTTGTATTTATAACAACACTTTTTTAAAAAAAATTCAAAACATTTATTCAAAAAATTTACACATCTATTTCTTCTTCTTCTTCTTCTGATGATCGGTCCTCAATCACTCGAGTCAACAAATGTCCTTTCTTTTCCACCGAGTCTTTAATCTGGGAAAAGGGGATGCGACAATACAAGTACTCTGTAGGACAATAATGAGGTGGAAACATCAGTCCTTTTTTCTCCATCTTGAAATAATATTTCAGACAATCTCCAATGTCCGAGTACCATGAACTTTCATTCTGAATGGTGTTGATGGGTGTCAGTCGATTCCTTTGAGTACAAGTAACCCATTTGAATTGCTGATAATGTTGGTTGATTTTCACCCTCACTCTAGATCCTGTTAGAGGATAGGGAATTTTCATTCTTTTTTCCAACCACACATTCTCCAGGTAATAGCCTGGATGATTTTCAAAGAAATCCATGATGGCTCCTATTTTAGTTTTCATCCACCCTCCTTGCATGTACATACACTGACTAATGGGACTCTCACAATACCAACGATACTGCATCTTTGAAACAAAAAACACGTCTGACTTGTTCAGTGTCCTTTTTCAGAATGAGAGAGGGTTTGTTATATACCTCTTGATAAAACCTTTCACCTATTTTTATTTTATTTTTTAAATTTTTATTTTTTAAATTATATTTTATTTTTAAAACAAACAACAAAACAACAAAGAATTTTTAAACACAAATTTTTATTCAAGTAAAAATACAAAAAAAGAATTTTATTGTCCTTCATATCGGCATAAGGGGCATTTCTTGTAGGAAGTCTCAAAGAGTTTCTTCACACACTTTTCACAACACGGATATTGCCGGCATTGTCCGCATTTCCATTTTCCTCGAGTCTTTTCCTGGCAGCACATCATACATTCTTTCAAAGGTCTGTTCCTGGTCATTTTCACCCATCGGGGAGGCGGTATGTTCTCAATTCCTTTCTTCCAGATGAAATATTTCAGGCACCAGCTACAACCACAAGTCTCCATGGAAGGGGGGTCATCTACCATCCAGTGTGGCATAGGTTCTCTACATTTACTACATCCCCAGTACCAATCAACAACTTCTCCCGCATCGTTGTAGCCGACGTATTTATGTATCTCTTTCGTCTTCTCATTGCAGTGATAGCATATTGTTTTTTCTACATCAATCCAATAGATAATTCTCCACACAAAAGACATGATGGCTAAATAATGAGTGCAGGGTACTCCCAGCTCCGCTTTATATACCTGCTGTGAGCCGTGTGCACCTTTGACCTACCTTTTTATACCTGTAAGGACCGTGTGCAAAAAATTAGGGGGCGTGTGCATCAATACGATAGACCTACGTTTTTTATGCTGACTACACAGGTATTACTTGGCAGCGATTCAAATCCGTGATTGTGACGTCATCATGACAAAGCTAGTGTATATAGAGCGCTCTGTTATGTGTATATAGAGCGTTTAGTTGTATGTGTGTATATAGGGGAAAAAAATAACTAACAACACTAGAATTTTTTTGGTTTTTTCTTTTTATTTTTTTATTCATAACAACAACAACAACAAGAACATCATAATAACAAACATTCAAAACTTCTGTTCAGTTCTTTTTGTATGGGAAAAGGTCTCCTCATGTACAAATAGTCTGTTTCACAAGCACAGTCCATGATATCGTATCCTTTTACGACCACTTCTTCCAAATAGTCTTTCATACAATCTCCAGCTTTTTTCATCCATTTCCCATGAATCCAAGTCTTCTCGGGTCCCTGTGTTCGGTGAGCCAAGACGTAATTGACTTTCCATTTAAATTCTCCATATTTAGGTGATCTGGGTCCTAATAAGACCATGTGTTTGCTTCTTTTGCGGTGCGGTAACTTGAATCTCTTATACAGGTAGATTTCATTGAGACCTGTTTGTCCTGGATTCTTATCAAAGAAATCTTGAATACATGTCTCTTTGTTTTTCATCCATTCTCCTTTGTGACTAGTCCCTTCAGGTTCTACTATTTTCCAACGATACTCTGAGCTTAAAAAATCCATGATGTGTGCTCTGTCCCTCACTCAGATCAGAAATGATCTTCTTAGGCTTATGGTGTCTCCTTTTTATATAGAGGGGTGTATCTATTTTTAGATTCCGGGATTAACTGGGTGAATTGGTCTTCTTGACCCTAGGGGTATGATGTATCATGGTAGGACTAGGCATGATGTAACCGACCGAAGAACTCACACAGACCATCCAATATTCTCGATTAGAATCGTGTAAAGCTAACATGACCACACTGGTGATGATGAGGGAAATACAAATGAATAATTGTGCAAAATACACAATTTCTTCTCGAGGAATATTCTCTCCACAACATTTCCAATGAGGTGTTATTTGATGAGATCCGTTTGGGGAATCCATGAATCGAAACTAGGGGGATATCCTTTCCACCGGACTTTGACTTCTTGAATGATTTTCTTCCCGACTCGTCGCTTTTTATACCCCAAGATTTCCTCTACTTCGTACACGTCGTCTTTTTTAATGATCTGTTGTAATTCTTTCTCGTAAAAAGTCCCTTCTAATTCCTCCTGGTTGTAATCTTGTACTCGATACACGTAAGGATACCGACCGGGGACTCGTCGAGCAATGGTAAATATTTCCGTGGTCCAGTTCGGTAAATATCCTTTTTCAAAAGTGCGTTTAGCTTTACTGATGCGCACTTTATCTCCTGTTTTAAACTTGGGGGGTTTTTTGGTTTTAGGTGATGATTCTTCCCCATATAAAGTTTTCCAGACTTTTAACACATTGGAGGGCTTCACTTGAGCTGGGGTTCTTTGGATACTGCGATGATAGGTATGATTGTAAGCATACACTAAATCCGGTAAGATCTCTAAATACCGTCTGGTTTTATTCCGAGTGAAATATCGCCACATGCGTGCTTTGAGGGTTCTCTGAAATCGTTCCACGATACTGGCTTTGGTGTCCGTATTGCGAGTGGTAAAGAAATGAATGGATTTAAACGCCTGTAAGAATTCTCGATTGGTAAATTCTTTGCCTTGATCCGATTGAATGCGGACGGGACGTCGACCGTCTTGTCGGAAAATCTCTTGTAATCCTCGAATCATTTCTTTCCCCGTTTTCTGTTTTAAAGGCACCACCCATGCATATTTAGATAAGACGTCAATGGCACACAATAAAAAGGTATAACCGTCATTATGTTTCTTTAAACTGGACACATCCGCTAAATCTAATTGCCATTGTTCGTCTATATCCGTCACTCTGGTCTGTTGTCTCCGGAATTTTCGGTGAATGGGTTTATGTAAGGTATAGGTATCTTGCTCTTTTAACCATTCTCGTATGGTGTTTAAAGAAATCTTATGTCCCAGACTTTTGACCTGACGATACAAAGTCTGTATGCCTCCATACCCTCTCTTAGGATCGTAATAAATCTCTGTTAAAATGTCTTCTACTCCCTTCTTCTTCTTCTTCTTCTTCATTTCTTAGGCAATGATAGCCAATTTTCCTCGATTTGTTCTAATTTCTTATTGGCTTCTTCTTCTTGGGCTTTTAATTGCTTTTGGGCTCGATAGGGACTATATTTAGGTGTGAATTTTTTTAACACCCTTGATCTTGCCTCTACAGGTCGACTAATAGGGGTCAAAAAAGAAGAGGAAGCATCCTGAAATCCGCTCTCTTCCTCTTCGTCGTCGTCGTCACTCAAAGCCCCTTTAGGAGTACTGATTTTTCCTGGTTTCTGCATGGCTTTTATAAGGTCTCGATTTTGCAAGTAAGTCATGGGAGTACGGGTCTCTTTTAAAGCTTGAGCAAATTCATCTAATCCTTTAGGCACCGGACGATTTTTCAAGGATCTGGTTCTCATGTTTTCGGCCATTATATCCACAATGTTAGAATCGGGCACTTTTTGACCTCGATAACTGATTTCTCCGTCTTTATCCCAAGTCAAGACGTTGGTTTTCTTTAAATGATTTAATAATAATTCAGCTTTCCTTTGCATGGGTTTATTCACACTTTGAATGATTTGTTGATCGATCTCGGGGTCTGAGGCTGCTAGTGGTGCTGCTGCTACTGCTGGAGCTGCTGCTGCTGCTGCTGCGGGGGCTGGGGCTGCTGGTGCTGCTGGGGCTAAGGGTGCAGGGGTTTTTTTGGTAGTCGTTGGCTCTCTCGCTTGTTGTAAATAATTCCTATACCGATGAAGTTCTTGACCGTATAAAGCCACTTTTTCTTCTGGAGTTAAATCTTCACGTCTGGTAATCTGGTCCAATTCTTGACCTATACTCAGAGTAGATTGAAATTCCGGAGGTTTGGGGAGTTTACCTTTGAGTTCATTCAACAGAACTTCAGGTACTAACACCATTTTACGACTCATTTTTGTATCTTGTTGTTCCTCTTCTTTTTAATGGCTTTATAGACAGAATGTCCGGCATCCAACAGTAAAGGTGCTGCTGAGATTAAAAGGGGTAAAATACCTCCTCCTTTTTGTTGTACTAATAAAGCTCGTCGTTTCTGTATGGATTGGGGTCGGACCAGTCTCCTTAAGATGTGTTTCTTAGGAGCTAGTTTTCGTTTCTGAGCCGAATTGAGAGGTAACACCCCTTTTAATAGGTTGTAGACGATCTCACAAATTTTCAGAATACAATCTCCAGAACAATGTTTTAAAATCCCCGTTTTTAAAGACGAGGAATAGTGAGGGTCCGATAACACTCTTAAAAGAGGGGCATGCGCTCTTAATCGCGTACAACATCCCTTTTTCTTCTTGGCCATCTTTGAAAACAATGAAGAGAAGTCTCTCATGTCACTCCCTTTTATAGTGTTAAGGAGGGGCATATCCTCCGTGTTTGTCGCTCTCGTGTTTATCTCTCGCTTTCTCCCTGACATAAATTTTCCCACAATATCGACATTTATATCTCAGGCCTTTAGGTAGTTGAGGGGTGGAGGCCGTCAAGGGTTGAAAACGTGTGATTTTAGGGACATGAATGGGAACTTTAATTCCAGGGGTAGAGGAGGAGGAGGGAATGCCCACATTCACTCGAGGAAACACTTCTAAATCGCTGGCTCTTTGACTACCTATGGGTCCCATAGCACGATCCATTCTCAGTTCTGCTTGTTTCTTGAGCAATTCTCCTATGGTCTTTTGTCTTTGTTCCTTATAATACTGATTGATTTCGTTTTTTAAACTTTCGGGCATGGCTTTACGTTGAGCTAGAGTTTGAGGAGCAGATTTTCGCCTTTTCGCTGTTTTCTTGGGAGGGGCTTTTTTCTTGGGTGGGGCTTTTTTCTTCTTAGGAGGGGCTTTTCTCTTCTTCTTTTTTCTGCTCTTTTGAGCTGCTCCTCCGACACGGACCATCCAATCTGGAAACACTCTTTGTTTCTTATTATCGACTCTTACCACTACACTCTTTAAACGACGAACCCGCCGTTTTTTAGGACTATTCCATTTGAATAAATGACGAATGATGACTCCACCTAGAAATCCAGCACCTCCGCGTTTTAAAATAGCTGTTTTTCTGTCTTGATCACTGGCCGATTGATCGGCTATGATCTTTAAATCTTGACGATGATTATTAATAAACTTTTGGGTCTGTTTATTGATAGGTAAGACCCCTTTCATTAAATTGCGAGCTCCCATGGCAAACCAATTCAATAAGGCTTTACGCCCTAATTCGATTAAATGGGCTCGCTTCGCGGGATCTCGTTCCCGCTGTAAACGTCGTAAGGTTCTCACTAATTTACTCTTGGCTGATGGAGCCATGATGAGATTGAAATGAACAATGACTCAGAAGAGTGTGAAACACTTTTATTTATACTCTTGAGGCATGTGTACAGTCAACATTTCAAACATTCGACTTCTCAATCGGTATTGGTCTGGGGTCTGGGGACTCAAGTCCACGAGAAGATATCCGTGAGGTATCTGGGTGGCTTCTTGATAAGCAGACATCAAATGAGGTAAAGCTAGCTGACGACTCAACACACTGATCTGAGATTTGTCTCTGGGATTTTTGAATAAGACTAAATAATGAGCATTCAAACTAATGGTGCGATGAGAGGCGGCTCGATCAAATAAATTCTGAGTGATGTAAATCACACTGGTATTCCGATGATGCGCTTTACGGGTAAACCAATCCACAATAGATTCGATGGCTTTTCCTCCCATCATGTCGTCAAAAATGAGTAAATGGGGCACACTCAAATTGGCTACTAATTTCTCGTCGTCTTCTGGAATATTTCGGATGAAAGATACCTTCTCTTTTAAAGAAGTGTAAGCGGGTTGCCATTCCCGATAACACCAGACGATTTTTTCGGGCATGGGGGTGATCACCATTGTTCACTAATGTCTTGATTTTTTTGCCCGGGCAACCACCATGGTAAACTCGTGTTTCAATTGAAAAGAAGGGAGGGGTGATCCAGTCTCTATTGTTCACTAATGTCTTGACGAATTCTGTTTTTTCGAGGGTCCCGTTCTGTTTTGTATCTATTGTTCACTAATGTCTTGACGAATTCTGTTTTGCCCGATTTCGAGGGTCCAGCAACCACCATGGTAAACTCGTGTTTCAATTGAAAAGAAGGGAGGGGTGTCTCCTCGGAATACATGTTGATCAATGAAGGAAAAGTTGGGTTCAGGGTCTTATTTATAGTTAACACAGAAATAGGCGTTTGGACTGTTGAATCTCGCCTCGACAGATGGGGCAAAACTGAAAGGAAGGAGCACACAAAGCACAGCAGCATACGTGTCCGCAAGGTAGAAAAACGATTTGTAATTCCTCGTCTAAACAAATGTGACATTTTCCTCGAGCCTGGACGTCTGGTTGTGGGTTCAGTAGAGGTTTGATCTCAGGTAAAGGTTTATATCCCTGTTGTTCTAAACCCGCAATAAACACATTCATCACCCACCCTCGTCCTTTATACAGATTGATGTAAGGACAATTGGGGTTCCAATATGCATGTTCTACACAAGGATCGTCCTCGGGATCCCAATTACTAAAAGTAAATCCACAATGAAAACAGGTAGCGTTATCTTTCACTCCCCTGTAGTAAAGCCCGGCTCGAGCTAGGTCTGGTATTTTTCCTAAGAGAGGTTCTGGCCATCCCTGCTCAAAAGTAGCTTCTCTCTTTGAGAGCCGAGCATACTGGGGATAACGCATGGGTTGATCTAGCAATTTCTCAGTCATGACTGAACTTTTGATTTGTATTGCTCCCCTTTTTATAGGGAAGAAGAAAAATAACAACACATAAAACAACAATTCAATTTTTTTTTTTTTAATTCAAAAAGTCAAACATATCAACATATCAATAACCATAAGGTAAAGTGTTATAATTCTCTACAATTTGTCTCTTGTCATACACAATTCTATACTTTTTCTCTAAAGGTTTGGTCACGAGCTCATGATCACGAGTCCTCTGGATTTTGTTGGGATAAGTTACTGTCACTTCCTCTATTTCTTCTTTCAGCATTTTTTCTAAAGTCTCTAGGGACACGATCTGGGAGGTACGATAGTTGAGAGTGATTCCTTTGACTTTATGAACCTCGGTTCCTTTGGCCGTCCGGTAACCATAATTTTTAGGGCCTGCCGACATGAATTTGATGATGTGATCCCCGTCTAATTCGTCGGTCCATTCTCCTAAACTATTGCCCAAGGTAGGATTAAAGGCTCCTTCCCGATGTTGGTAAATGATACTGTCCGTATCGAAATAAAGGACCCGATCTCCTAAAGGTTGTAAAGTCTCGTAGAGGTGTAAGCGGGCATGCGCGGTAGTAAAACAAGCCAGGACCACGTTTCCAAAGGGACATTCTTCGACGAATTCCTGTTTGTCTTGATAATTCACTAACATCTTGTCTTCATTGGGGTTCTCTTTATTGTCTAAGAGTTGCATGCCCTTGATGTCGAGAGTCGAATCTTGTAAGAGTTGCTGTAATTCCTCTTCTTCGTCCAAGTATCTGGTTTTGGGTAATAACAAGCGTTGAGCAAATTTTCCCCACAGACAATTTAAAAAGAGTTTAGCAATGGTTCTTCTCACTGGATTCTTCTCGATACTGAGAATGTCCATTCGGATGCCTGTTTTGTATAAGACTTCTCGAATGTAATCTTGTTCTTGTTCTGAGGTCTTACAGTCGAGGGGAAATCCGGAGGCTTCCTGTTTGATCTTGAGGAAGGTATCGATGTAAGATCTGAATAACTCTTGACTGCTTTCTTTAAAATGCCATACTTCGTAGATTCGATCTAAGGTATATCCCATGTCTAGGGCTTTATGTAATTCGGTCGTCACCCAAGTACCCGTGAGACTACGTTCCTGGTCGGTGTGTGGACATCGATCTTGAGACGTAGAGTCCTGTCGTTCGGCACACGTGCGACATAAGGGAAATAATAACTTGCCTCCCGTCCGATAAGGTAATACGGGGTGATAGAGGTCTCGGGGAGGTAAGACCCGACAGTGAATGAGACCGAAATAACTTCTCACGTCCTGGAACTCGTCTGTGATGATCTCGGGATGCCCTACGGGAAAAGGTCGGTGTTTCAACACGTAAGGGTATAGGGAACAAACGTCCACGTATCTCATGTCCCCTTCCTCACAATATAATCGGGTGGCATTGGTCCGACCTCCGTACAGGGCTTCTCGAGGTTTCAAAGGATCCGGAATGTCCAGGTTTCCTACAAATTGCTGTAAACTCTCATCTTTTTGCACTTGCTGATCGAAATCGTGCTCCCAGATACCACGGACGGTATACCCCATGTTTTCTAAATCGCCAGTCCTTCTGAGGGTTTCTTCGTGTAATTGCTGGTAAGTAAATTGGGTCCGATGAGGATGAGTTTCGGTCTGTAAACTGGGATAGCAGGTGGGGCATCCGTGCCAATAGCACCCGTAAAATTCGTAGACGGTGCGAGTCGCTTCCTGGTATCCGTCGACGGTATAATTTCCGATCTGGACTTCGCCCCCGTTTCTGGCGTGTTGTATGTGACATCCAGTCTGTTGAGTCATCCAGGTGAGCCACCGACAGGCTTTAGCCGAATATTGTCGTGCCGGTTGATACCCGAGGTTCGGAATGATGGCAATGGTGTCTTCAGGCATGAATTGTCGACGGTAGGCTAAATTAGCAGCACTGGCAAAAGTGATGGATTCCTGGAAAGGGTCCACATTGACCAAACTCTTGAGGGTGGCTCTAAACTTTGCACAGCATCGGCGTAAAATGTCGACGTCCGAGACACAATACTCTACAAACTCTTTCTGGAAATTAAATACTTTCCCCCTCTGTTGTTCGTACCATTCAAAAAAAGCCCGTCGTCCACTGATAGACATTTCGTCCGGATTGTAGAAAGCTGCCGGTGGATAAGGTCCTACGTAATTCTGGTTTTGTTCCGTATTGAAAAAGTGGGGGAAATAGCCTTTCTTCAATTCGTCGAATCCGAAAGCGGAGGGCATCTTGGCTAAAGCAAACGGTAAGAAATTATACGAGTCGATGAATTTCAGTCCGCATATTTCCATGTATAAGATCTTACTGCCGTTCATGATGACGTTAGGTTTCAGGCAAGAGGAATGCACCAGGTGATTCAAAATGAATTGTCCGTCGTAGCCTTTGAAGTTATGGGCGATGATGATGGCCTCGTCGTGTACTAAAGTGGAATTCTTAGTACCTGTAGTGGGTTGTAATAACCAGTCCATGAACTTCTTTAAGGTGTCTGGTCCTTGAAATAGGTGCTGACGGGGTCCCATGTGTTGACAATGAGGACAGGGTTGGTCTATGGGTAAGTGACTGCAATGTTGACAGACGCGGTGTGCCACACACAGATTAGGGATGTGAATGCCGGTTTCCTGAGTGCATTCGAAATCGAAATAGATGTAAAACTCTAAGGTCCCTTTCCCCTTCTTCTTCTTCTGGGGCTTCTGTTGTACGTAGCACTGATGATCGGTATCGACGATTTTCTTACAGATCTTACACTGTTTCTGTCCTCCGCATTTGTGATGAGGGAATAAATTCTTAGGTATCCAGGACTGACACTTCTCGCATTGTTCCATTAAATTGCAGACAGTAGTGGTGGTCTTCTTACTATGGGGTCTTAAATGATTTTCGTAGCAGGTCCTGTTCTTAAACATTCCATGGCATTCCTGGCATTTAATCTCGATCCCTTCATCGGGACAATTAGGGTGTTGTCCTAAACAATAGGTACAGCGATGAGGACACTTGGAACGATGTTCTGTGACATGACTGTACCCCACGTCGCAATGATCACAGTAATATTGGTTCCCCGTTACTCCCGGCATGGATATGATGGCATCGTAATGATGGTCGTCTAACAATATGTTCAAACAAGTTCCGTCTCCCCACCCTTTGAAGATGCGCTCTAAGGTGAGTTTACTCGAAGTAGACTTGAACTGAAATATTTTCAGTCGATACTGGGGAGCTAATACCTGTTGTAATTTCGTCCACTCTGCATATCCACAAGCTTGAGTGATATCACACTCGGCCTGTTCCATGAGGGCTATGGCTTCTCGTTTCTGGTTCAAGGATTGCCTATCTCCCTTCCGCATAGCAAGCCATTGTTTTTCCCATTCGGGGTCTGGATGTTCGGGTTTTTGACTGTGTAATCGAGTGACGACGATGGCTCTAGCTAAACAAAATTTATCCCAGGGATTGACGATCCGAACGATGGCTCTTTTATTGTTCTTAAAAGTCTCCTTATTCACTTGTAAATGTTTGGTTCTGTCTCCACCACTTCCCTCGGGATACTTGACCCGAAACATATCGAATTCCATGCCCCCGTCGCCCAGTTTGAACCCCTTTCTGGATTGTTGCACGGCTTCAATCTTGTCTAAAATGACGTCCTCGTTAAAATGTTTACATTGAGTAAACTCGTACCAAATCTCTGATTCCAGAGATTTGTGGCGTATGTTCAGGCGGAGGTAATCGTTAGGATTACACTGCATTTTCGATTTGAAAGTTTGTAACATGTGTCTGAATAATCGCCGAACGAATCCTCTGTTTTCTTCCTCTGGAAACTCCTTAAAAATCACAGTGTAAAAATCCTCTTGAGCTTTAAATTTTCTAGAGTGCACCCTTTCATTCACTTTGACTCGATAATACTGGGATATGGCCTTGGGTTTGGGTGGTGAATGAATAGGTAACTTTGACCCCTCATGCGCCCTAGTCCTTTGCTGTTGCTGTCGTTGTTTTTCTAGTTGAGCTCTTCTCTGTAATAGTCTGGCATTTCTTTTCCGAAGCTTTAATTCTCGCTCTTTATTTTCATCAAGAATTTGATCTAATTCTCTTTCCCGTAATTGTCGTTGTCGTTGTAGTTGTTGTTGTCGTTGTTGTTCTAATTGAGCTCTTCTCTGTAATATTTTAGCATTTTTTTCCCGGAGCTTTAACTCTTGCTCTCTTTTGTCATAAAGAATTCGTTCTAATTCTCTTTCCCTTTTTTTCCATTCTAATAATCGTTGAGCATGTAACTGTTTTTCTCTAGTAGAATCCATGACCCCCCACAGGCAGGGAGCTGGATCTGACTGTAGAATGAGCTGAAAGTAGGAGAAAAGCCGTATTTATACAGTGGATGACGTCACAATGCATAGGTAAGCATATTTTTTGCACACGGCCCTAAACAAACTTGAATAGCTGCCAAGTATTTACCTGTGTTGTCAGCATAAAAAAAAAAAAACGTAGGTCTATCGTATTTTTTGTACAGGGCCCCTACAGATGATGCAACAGGTATAAAAGTCGCTGCCAAAATCGTAGTAGCAGCAGCGTATAGTGTATAATGTAAACACAGTGTAAACACACCCCCGTATTTAGGGGGATTATATGTACTGAATTGACCCGGCTATCCCCCACAGGGGCTGCACTCCCTTGACCCACCTATCCCCTCCAGGGGCTGCACTCAGTTGACCCACCTATCCCCCCCAGGGGCTGCACTCAGTTGACCCACCTATCCCCCACAAACAATAAAATATTGAGATTAATTTTCCTTAAATATTACAACATTCTTTTTAAGATTTAAATATTGTTAAAAAAAAAAAAAAAAAAAAAAAAAGCAATGACAATCACCCTTGTGACTTTATAACAGACATTTTAAAAAGTTTTACTGTTTAAACTAATGTCTTGGGAACAAATTATTTATTTTATACGGGAATATTTTTTTTTTTGGTTGAATACCGTTAATGCCAAAAACTCTTATATTCAATGTTAAGAAATCTTCGATTATTGAATGAATCCGTCAATAAATGTACTTTTCTTCTTCATTAAGGTATTCAATTTATATAATGAAGGGATTTTGAACGATTTGAAATAATTTTAACCTAGTTAAAATGCATTGCTAGATAACGATAAAAGTAAATTAACCAAATTCACACGGCTGATAACATGTAAGAAGACAGTCATTTTGCACGTTCAAAAGTTTTTGAAGAGTTATCTGCCCTTGATGAAAATAAAATTTTTTTTGATTTCTCAAAATTTCTGTGGTGAATAATTTATTTTATTTCATAGTTAAAAAAAGAGGGAGTTTATGCATATTTTCACCAAGAGATTTGTTTGAAATTCAAATTACATTTTTTACAATATTTGATAAAAACATGTGCTGCCTATAGACTTCAATGTAAAATTCAAGATGCAATTAATTGGACAATAATCAGAATTTTGTACATTCCTTTGGTGGAGCATTTTTATTTGATGACCTCTTTAAATTGCTACTTTGATTAAAATTATCGGACTGTTCATTTATTGGGTACAAAATATGGTCGTTATACATCGAATACCTTAAAAGAATGTTCATTTTCATTTGTCCATATGATGCAGTCATTAATTATAAAAAGAATAGCACCAATTAGCATCGTTTTATTCGTTTGTAGAATGGAACATTTTATATCAACGATACCCGAGATAACCTCGAGAGCTTTAACAGTTCCATAAAGAAAAGGATACCCCCTCTTTAACAGACTGACACGCGCCTAGCTGTATTGTACATCATCATAACCAGCACGGCCTTACTGGTGGGGACACTTGGTAACGCTTTCATTATCCTGGTATGGACCGTCCTCAGAGACCTCAACAAACGTGGGAAAGAATTCACCGTCAACCTGGCACTGGCGGATCTCTGTGTCACTGCCATAGCCGACCCCATGTGTATTACTGGTATATTTTAATATTTTGTAATGTTTATCTTTGTTTTGAATAGCTGAGTTTAAAGCTAAATTGCTGTGGTTTCATCAATGTTCGTTGCCATCAATTTTCATGGATTTTGTGCAATATACATTTTCGAGGAGACGTAATTTCGTGGACGAAAACATTGTCTATACAAATGAATAACACATTTCTCAATTCAATGAACAGTTAATTTTGTGGGTCTGCAACGAATATTGATGAAACCACAGTCTTTTTATAGCAATACAAAATAGTTACGCTATATTTTGTATTTAAGGTGTCACAC